>NC_057808.1:305381193-305478424 GCF_018294505.1 Triticum aestivum | reverse complement strand
TTAATATCGATGTTTCAATTCGGTGTACATTGTAAGATTTGAACTGAGGACCATGCATATGGGTAATTATTTCGAACTCGTGCCATACTAGGTTTCGAAAAGTTGACATTGACTCGATTTGTTGTGCTATTTTGTAGGTCATATGTTTGAATCCATCCAAAAGTTTTCTCACTACCATGGTGTTCATCATATACATATGAATTTGTATTAAAAAAGTAGCGTGGATACAATGAAATGAGAAATCCATGTTAGAATTGGAGATCGCTATGTGACACGCACTCTAACTCAAATAACTAATTATGTGACACACACTCTAATCCACGTTAGCGTGGATACCGTTTCGATTTTTTTTCAAATAACTCCTCATTAATTAATTTATAGTATCTCGTTTCGAATGACTAATTATTGCAAGGAAAACACGGGCATGGTAATACATACAGATTCATTTGCAAATGAAAGAAGATTCGTTTGCATTCTCAAATGTAGGCGCACCAGGGTCGTGTCGTGGTGGTCGCGTGTGTCGGACGGACGCATAGCACCCAGACACCCACCCCCTCCCTCACTCCCCCTCCCCCCCCCAAAAAAGGATGACGAGAAAATAAGTTCGCACTTCCACGTTTCGGATTGAAATATCTGGCGGCCCCAATTCTAGCCCTGCAAAATCTCCCTTCTCCACCGTCCCCTTCCGCGCCCAGATTGCTCAAATCCCTAATTCGCCGCCAACCCAAGCAAAGTTCGAATCGCCCCTCGTCTCGTCTCTTTCCCCACCTCTGTGCCGGACGACGACGACGAAGACAACGGTCGCGCTTCACCACTGCACCAGAGCTACCTCATCTACGCCCTCGTCCACCGCACCGGGTGGTCCACCAACAACGTCGGCCGCCGCAACTGATGTGCCTCATAGACACTGACTTCCACTGCATCTGGTGCGCTTCATCGACGCCGTCTCCCAGCTCACCGGGGCTACTTCACCAAGCACATCGTCGCGCCTCCGCCCCCCCAAGGCCGCTGGGGCTTCACCAACGGTCTCTTCCACCACATCGTAGCACTCTGCTGCCACTCAAGATCTGCATCCGTGCACGGCCAGCCAACGCCAGCGCATCACCCTCAATGGCTCTGAAGTGACCCGCACTCTAGCTAGGCGAGCATGCCCAAACGCCGGCCCGAACTAGGTATCCACACATCACTCCCTTGTGCACTGTTCCGACGATGTTTTGATATCCTTTCACTGCTCTCTTAGCTTACACGCCTATCCACTCTGACTTTAACTCTTATTTCTTCTGGAGATATCACCTAAAACAAGCAAATCCATTTTTTAGCGAAGCATGACGGTGCTAAGGGATCTGGTACACATCCTGCACACCCGTATAACCTTGTAAGTATCTGTCCTCCGGTACAACAGCAAGGTCGATTCCTCTTATTTGATCAGCCATTCGCCGTGTAAAAAATGCAGAGGGGGATGCAAGGAGCACAAGGCCTGCACATCCAAGCAAGTGGTAACATGGACTTGTACATGGAACATCCCAAGCGCAAGCAGAGCTGCAGTGAGCCTGTACAACGAGCTAGCGTAAGTCCCTACATTTCATTTAATTCGTACTGGCATTCGTGTATGATTTGTGTGCAGTGGCAGATCCACGAATTCAAGTTACCAGGGGTGAACATTTAACTTAAAAAATACGAAGGCACTTGCACTCCAGAAATCAACATAACTTGAGAAATGTGAAGCTACATGCACTTTGAAAACCAGCTAATGATCCAAAGTAGTTCAGATTATAAACACTAAATGATGCAAGCACCAAAAACACAAAATGCAACATGGTGTACAAGGACTACAAACATGGTCTGTACCTGCTTGAATTATTCATTCTCTGGCTGAAAATATCGAAGTGTAATTGCACCTATAACCAGCGCGCAAACTGCATATCAATATATCTATCCTGCACAAGTATGCCAATAGTTTCAAACAACAGATTAGAAAAGTATTTATGCTACGTTGTCATGATACGGGGGACTTTCTGGTAGATGGCCTCGACGTTTCCTCAAGCCATGAAAATGCACTATAATTTGCTTGTCATCAATGCCTGCAAATCTCTATGTCTCTCTCAACATAGCAGATCATCATTAGACACTAAATCCTTCAATGATGCTTGCATTAGATGCCTCATTAGACACTATATGTTCATCACCAGGAGCATGTAAAATGTTTGCATCAAATCCTTCATTAGCAGTCTGTTCATTAGACACTTCAGGATCAAGAACAACATGAGCTTGGATGTTTGCACTGGAAACTTGATTAGATACATTAGATTCAGTCAGTTCAGTATTGATTGGGGGAGTTATAAAATAAGTAGAAATTGGTTTCATTTTCTCATAGATTCCCTACATACAAGCAGTTTTACAACACCGTCTGGTTTAACTACTGGCCAGAAATTGAAGAGTTGAATTAGATATAATCAGGGATGTGATGTACCTGTTCGTTGCGCATGCTACTCTTGCAAGCTGCAACTGTCCGTTTGCGCAAGCTCGATGCCATGCCCGTGCTGTTGCCGCTGCCTCCCACGCAGGCTACACCCAGGGTTGGATCTTCATCTTCTTGTCCTTCCGTTCGCTTGAAGCCTGGCAACCGCCCTCCAACGAGGGCGCGAGGAAGTGCTGTGTCGGTCTGTCCAGCGGCGGCTAGGTTAGGAGCAAACCAGACTGGAGGCTGGAGTGGATGAATTGGGATTTTTCCTGCTGTCGATCGATATGGGAGGCGCTCATTTGGGCCGTGAGCCTGCTATAGGGCCTGCCTTGCAGTTACGTTATTGGCCTATCCAAATTGAAACATTTTTCTTCATTTTTTACATTGCCTGCTCGTGCGTTGGGACGAACAAAACTACCCTGGGCCAACATGGATGACTTAAACTAGGTGCACACTTTCGAGCCACCGAAGGCGGCCGCCCATACCAGCCCCTATGGTGGCGTCGCCCCTTTTTGCGTGTATGATAGGGGTAGTGAAAAATATTCCAATGGCGCTTTTGATTTACCCACAGAATGGTTGAATTGCTTGTTTCTATGAACTGAGTTCGCTAATAATGTGAAGGATGCCAGTCTTTTTGTCCTATTGTAGATTGCTTAGATCTCGATATGCCAAAAGTAATTACATGAAATATACAGTAAAAGCCAGTGTGATGTGTGTGGCTACAACTAGTCTGACTACACGTCCTCATATAACATATCAAGGACGCACCATCTTACCAGATTAACCATTCGACTTACCAATGCAGTGTGGGAAGAAAGAAGTATTGGGACTGCGTATCCAAGCAATTGATGCCATGGACTCCTTCGTACAACCTTGTAAGCGAAAAATAAGTTGCAGTGTGCCTGTACAAAGAACTAGCGTAAGTTCAGTTACCTGCTTCTCGGAATTTCAGTTATCCACTTATTGCAAAATTGTTTAATTACGTTGCTTGGCTTAATTTAGTTTGCTACTGATTACATAATGCCACAGCCTGTTAATCCTATTATAGAATGCACCTATCTATGTGTGTGATACTTACTGTTAAGAATTACCTGTTTGCCTGAACTTAAATAGCTACTTGTTTGTTTAACTGCTTTGCTGCTACAACAACGGGTTACAATGATGTTAATAACTACTTTTCAGCATCAAATTGAAACTCTTTAATTCCTTGTTTGTTTAACTGGTTTGCTGTTATAACTCCCAGTTGAGATGTTTTGCTAACTTCAACTTTTCTGAATCCAATCGGAACTTTAATGGCAAAACAGGTTAGCCCAAGATCAAAGAGCGAGGTACCCATGGACGTTATATCATCCCACAGCAGTGGCACCGGCCCAATCGTGCATTATGAATTGCCAACTGCTGATGCTCTAGAGGCTAAACTATTCGTAGAAAGAGATTCTGCTTCTGCACTAGAGATGAAGTTGACATGTTGAGGAAGCAAACAGTACAATCAGTAGCATTACTCAAGACAACCATTAAATATTTGGTGGATTTCAAAACGAAGCAAGCTGAGACTGACCACATTGTTAAGGTCCTGAAGGAAAAAAGGAAATTAAATTCCCACTTGGTAAATCATAGGTGAAATGTTCTTTCCATCGTTGAATAACCTTTGTGTTGTTTGTTCATGTAATCAATCAAACCATTTGTTTTAGAGATCATGTAATAATTGTTTTTTGTTTTTTAGTTTGTAATTTTATTTGAGCACAAGTCTGTATTAATTGATAAGACTCGGAGACATTTCATTTTGATTGCTGTGCCAGACCTAAAATATGCCAATCGGGCTGAATGTGCATTCAATAATAATAGTAGTATAGATGGACCGTAAGTGGCACGCATTGGAAAGGGCCAAGATGTTGTAGTAGCTTGGCTAAAAAAAGGATGCTGTTGTAGCAAAGAAAAGTACAGCGGCCTGGCTTATGTATGTTAGTTGATATTATTGATCCATATACTCTATAAGTGTTTATATGTCTGTTAGTTTTGTACATTCTTGGTTGATTCACTCGGTATTTGAATCTTGATACATCGCTTGTGTACATATCTAAATGGGAGTACACATTATGATGCGTGTGACATTTGAGTTGGACATGAAGTGTTCCAAATATTCGAATTCACCTTAAACTGGATTCTAGCTTCTGAATTTGAGTATCGGCATTTGTAAACCATATTCATATATGACAGTGGAATACATCTTTGTCGTCCTTTTGAAGATATATAAAAACACATAGAATGATTTATAAAGATTCGTATAGGAATACAAAATGGATTCGAATTTAGTTGCCAAGGTAAACGTGGATGCTTATTGTCCCAAATTTCGAAAGAAGCGGAAAAATGTCCACTCCCACGTCGGCTGCCCAAAGCCAAGTGTTTGGGAGATGGAAATAACTGTCTACCCATTATACGGACAATCCATCGGCCTGATTTCCACTACTCTAAATAGGGGTAGGATAGTAACTTCAATAAGACATGACACGACCGCCTCTGAGCCCATTCCGACACGGTGGGCGCCAAACATGGGCGGCAAAACACATTTGATTCAAGCTCATCCGAAAGACCTCTGTTTCTCCCTCTATTTCCCCATTCATACACGGTGGGCGGCAAAACAAACTTGACTCGGCCGAAATCGATGTAGGAAAATATTTTCAATAGGGGTAGGTTTGTAACTTCACTCAGACGTGACACAACCGCCCTACTTGTCAGCCCCGTTCATACACCGTGGGCGCCAACCATGGGCGCCAACCATCCTCTCCTCGCCCAAAATCGCTCTGGGCAAATATTGGCGAGCGAGATTACAGGCGCGTCCCAAAAACATGGTTCCCCGTACCTCTCCCTCCATTTTCCCATTCATACACCGTCCGCGCTAGAACACCATCCCCACACCAGCCTCCGTCCGCCACCCCATCCATCGCCGCCGTCCTCCACCACATCCATCACCGCCGTCCTCCACCAAATCCATCGCCACCGTCCTCCACCATGCCGGAGCGCCTACCAAGACCACGTCGTCCACTGCTAGAGATGGACGTTTCTCATCCACGGCGACGGACCAAGAGCCTTGCATCACGTCCTCTCGCTTCATCGGTGCAGTCGTCCTCTTTGCCGCGGCCGCTCACACGACCTTCTCTTCCACCGCAACGGGACTTATCCCCGATGCACCCGTCTACCGTCGCAGATCTGCTTCAATGCTACCGACAGCCATCACACCCCCGATGCCTACACGGCGCCGCAAGAGAGGTGGTACTTCATATCTCCTCAACTTTTTGATCTCAACCAGAAAATGATCTTAACTTGGTTACTCTACTTTCTTTTCAGCTCTTAGAATTTAGTTCTTAGTTTGAAGCAAACAATGGCTGCTAAATATCATTTCTCCGGTTTCCCCTTTTATGATCACTATACGATCATAATACGTGCTTCGTGTCATAATTACACTGCTTGACCCATCAAGCTAAACAAGCTTAGTTGTTCAAATATGAATCTCATGTTATAAAAACAGATTCGTTTAATTGGTCAGCTAAATGTTCCTAAATTAGTTCTGAAAATGCATGTTTGCCGCTCGGGTGTGTATCTCTACAGGGTGCCCACGGTGGGCCGGCCCACCCTAGGATTTTGGGTCGTCCCAGGCCCCGATTCCCGTCTGTTCTGCTGCGCGCTTCCGATCTCTACTTGCCCCCAGCCACCTGCCTCGCCGGCAACTTGCCGTCCCCGGATGGCATGACTCTAGGAGGAGACGCCGGACTAACAGGAGGTCAGGAGCCGCTCGCCCAACAGCGTCACCACTGCCCGGGCGCGCCGCCGTGCCTACCTTCCCAGTCCGTTCAGGGCTCAGGCGTGCAGCACCCACTAAGCCAACCCGATCTATCCGGAGATAAGTCCTCAACACTCAGCAGCCACTCCTCATCACCCATTTTCTAATTGATTCATGACTCATTAGGCAAGACTGTCATTAGGGTTTGTTGTGTGCTTAGTGCTACCTACACTTAATGGTTCAGATGTATTTCGGTAATCTTTAGTACCTGTAAAGTTCATAGGGTTTTAAAAATTCCGGCCCTAGGAACAGACACTAGTCATTTTGGATTGTTGGTCGTAGTGACATTGACCCAGATTACTACTGCGAGCCAGGTTTGTTGAAAATTTTACTTGTATTTCTTACTCATTCGATATAATATCCAATTATTCACGTCGATCAGTTGCAAACAATAAGTGCTAGACAAACTTCTTGATTCAGATTTTGGACGGTCTCTTACTGCAGTTACAATTCTGCATACTTGTCCTAGTGAGCTCACAAGTAAATGATTGATTCACTACATCTATGCTTGCCTTGTCATATTTGTTGTCAATATTCTTTTAGGGTGGACCACCCTGTTTCTAAATACTGCAACCGTAGACATGAGTGAATAGTATTTCTCTATGTGATCTCTTCCATCATGTGTGGGCAACGAACACTGCATTGTATAGAAAGAAAGTGTCATTTCCAACTTTTACATAGGCTTTGATCTTTTACATGGAATACAATCTTCCTACTTGCTTTGTGTCGCACTACCAACACTCCACCCTTGAAGCTAAACATTATGCCACTCATAATTCCTTAGTTTATTTGTTCAAATACGAATTTCATATAATTCTAATGTTCCTACTCCAGTTTTGAAATGTGTGTCTGCCTGTTATAGAGACATAAGGGATTTGTATTTCTGTGTATGGTCTGGTCAGCACGGTTGGGGGTGAACTTTGCATATGTAGGGGTTTATAGGGAGACACTCTTCGAGTTGAATCCGCAATGCATTCCATAGATAATCTGACTACTTTTTATGTTTTCATGAATCTCAGATTCTGAACAGCATCATAATGATTATGAGCTTGCGCGCATGAAAAGAATAAAGCAGAACAATGCCATGGCTGTCAAACTTGGCATTAAGGGACTGAAATCAAGTCTGGATGCAATGCAATGCAAACGCTCTCCACCTACAGATTCATGCTCAGAATATGATCCTAACAGTGATTCTGAGCTAGAGGGAGACGTAAGTCAATGTAGCTCCCTAGTGGAGGAGTCAGAGGAAGATGCCCTATCTTATTCACCCATCAAAGTGCTTGCTCTAACTTTCCAAGGTTATATTTGTCGCACATATCTTGCAACTGATGCTTTGCATTGCTTCTACTTTGTCAAAATGCCATTTGCTTAGTTTACACATCGTGTATGTGAATACGGCCTCCCTATCCATTTTCAGTACATATTCCATCTGTCATCATACCATATTTATCCATTCAAATGTTGTTCTTGTGTATCAGACGTTCAAAGGGAAGAGGGCGATTGCTGATCGTGGAGGAGCACAAGCAAAGTATTTGGAAAAGGTAGTGGCACCTGATAAATCAAATAGCCCATTAGGTGTAGTTGCAATATCACCTGACCCACAAAACACCCCAACTCTAGCCGACTCTAGCCCTACTACACTGGTTATTTCTGATGCCCCAACTCAGCAAACCCCAACTGCAGCAGACATTATGATTATGCCAGGTGACATAGCACCAGCTCTACGACGCAAAACCCCCATTCCAGCAAAGAATACACCAAATCCAGTTGCCAAATCCCTTTTCAAACTAGAGAGAGCCCCAATTGCAGCAAGTAGGACCCCTATTCCATTTCTTCCCAGTTTAGAAGACAAAGCTTATATTGTTGTCAGGAACTTTATGCGCATCTTTCCTTCATGGAAAGATTATACCGCAGACACAGAACAATTTCTAGTCTTCCTCCGCAACTTACGCGTAAGTAATGTACTAATGTTATTCATGGTCATTACTGCATATGTTTCTGCTGACAGAAGACACAAGATTTCATTCTTTTAAATAGGCAAGGACCAAACTGGATTGTGAAGACGATCAAGGGTTGGTTGCGCTTTTCAAGCACTCGTTGATGAAGTATCGTTCCTACCTGAGGCAAGCGCACTTCGACGGCAAGCCTCTACAAGAAATTTTTGTAAAGTCTCCGGTGCTACATTTATCCGACGGTGACTGGAATAATCTTGTTACACATTGGTCTCGGCTGCAGCGTAAGGTACTATCTATGATATCACATCACAATTTGAACTACATTTCTGCATTTGCCTTAAAGTCTCACTTGTACGAAAACTGTTAGCAGAAGAACATTCGTTCTCAAGGGACCACAGAATCTCGCAACTATACTGCACACTGCATTGCTCTTGTGAGTACCTCTTGCCCTGTATGACCATACTTACTTTCATAGCTGTTTGATTATGTAGCATCACTGCACATGTTAGCCTCGTTATCGTCCATTCGGTGGACATTATAAGATCCGTATGGACTCTTACATAAATTTAGAATCAACCCAATGCTTTTGAAGAGGTTTAGCTCTGCAGTCCTCTTGTAAGGACTGAACGTCGTCTATCACTGTACTTACATTAACAGCTACTCCCTCCGTCCCATAATATAAGAACGTTTTGTACAGTACACCAGTGTTCAAAACACTCTTGTATTATGGGAAGAGGGATTGGTTCATTGTGTAGCATTCTGCATCTTATCTCCCTCACCCACCATTTACTAAAAAAGATCAGATCTATATTTAATCTTACCAAAAAGTAGAATACACAGACAATGCCAGTGCAGAAGTGTAGCCCATTGCTCTTGTCAGTACATTTTGTCCTGTAATGCTTGTAATTCCAGGGATTGGTAGTTGATTATGTAGCATCAATCTGCATCTTATCTTCATTATCCTCTATCCCTTCCAGTATTATCATATCTATAATTACTCTCTACAAAATGTAGAGTACAGGCAATGCTTATGAAGAAGATTCTGTGCTGAAATTCTTGAGTTATCCTTCCCTTGACATGGAGAAGGGCATTATAAAGCCGGTGTTAACTGTTAATGTAAGTCAGTCCTTCTAAAGCCTTTATCCTCAGCTGCTGTTTAATTTGCTCATACTCCCTATCGTTTACTGCTGTTTAGTTTGTTGTTTCTACCAAAATGCATGTTCGCAAGAACCGTAAGTTCTAAGTTTTACTTGCAAAACCAAATTCCTTATTCATACCATGCACATTACTCAATACTCCCTATATGTATGCTTGTTTTTGTGGATCTATAATCTAGTGTGTGGTGAAGCAGCCCACGTTTGCACCTTGTCATCTCCTGTTTTATCTTACTGATGTGGCTGATGATATGAACAACATGCCATGCACATTAACCAAAATAGATACAATGATTTTCTTTGCCCTTCATCTATGCTTGTTATGTTGACATGGTAATCCAGTAGTGTGGTGAAGCTCCCCGCATTATGAACAATGCCAAATTATGCTATTGATATTTTGAACTTACTCTTTATTTTCTAATTTGAAATTGGATGGAATTGACAGCAGTTATCATGTTTGTTTATACACGTGCAAAACCTGTCATTCTCTGCTTTGTTTGAGGGTGATATGCCTGATGGCATGCACAAGTCTACTAAAGGCTGTGCGACAAACCCAACATATATTGCAGCAAAGAAGGCAAAACATCTTGAAGATAGCGAGACAACCCCAAAGTCTTGTCTTGATGCAGTGTTCAAGTTACTTGAGACTAGCAGTCAGACAAGCTCACAAAATTTGTTGTCTGAATCAGTTCGACTTCTTCAGTCCCAAGTTCTAGCAGAAAGGCATTCTGCAACTCAACTTTGACTTGAAGTCCTATCTCTAAGAAAGATTGTGGAGAACACCAATGAGAACCTCATCGCTAAACAGCTACACCTGGAAGCTATGACCGACATGCTAGGCCGGTCTCACAGCCTTGCTCAGCAGCTTGCGCAGCAGTTCCCGCGCAAGGCTAACCTTTCTTGAACTGTCTTGGAAGTGGGCTCGGTTCAGTATTATTTTGTTACGCTGCAATGGTGCCCAGTTTTTGTATTCTGCTTCTTCGTTGCGCTTTATGATCACTGGTGGCGTACTTCGATGCCCAGTGGATGTAATATACCATAAATCCTTTATTGTATAGTGTAGGTTTATTATTTGTTACTATGCCATAATTTCTTTATTGTATAGAGTAGGTTTGTTCTTAATTCCTACTAGTTACTGCCATCATTCGCTATCTGAAAAAAATCAGATGTAGTCGACCGGGCCGAAACATTTGCCTCTAAATGGCCTGGTGTTTAGCGGGCCACAATTGGGCCGGCCTGCATCTTTCTTGGGCCCGAATGATTGGGGCCTTCACTTTGCGCGAGGCCCACAACTTACACCGGCCTATATTTTAGTTGGGCCTTTTGTGGACCCAGCGCTTAGTTTGGCCCACGTAGCGTTGGGCCATTAACAGGCTGAATATTGTACTGGCCTGTTACGGCCCAGATGAAACCATGGGCCTAGCAGGCCGAAATGCATATTTGGCCTCAATTTTCACTAGTTGTCGACGGGCCTTCAGCAGGCTGAAATGTAGACTAGGCCTTTTTGTGCCCAGTTATATCACGGGCAGTTACCAGGCCGAAACATATCTCGGGCCTTAGTTGGCCCACTGATATCATGGGCCTTTAGGAGGCCGAAAGCTTAGTACAGACATCAACGGGCCGAATTATGCGACATGCCTTTAACAGGCCCAAAGTCACGTTGGGCTTAACTGTTGCCACCTTTTTCACGGGCCGTTAGTGGGCCCGATGTCCTGTCGGACCATATATGGCCCATGGGCAGCACGGGCCATTCCCAGGCCGAAAGTCACACCGGGCTGAAATGGGCCCATGTCTAAATCGGGCCTCTAACATGCCGAAAGTCACTAGGCTGTAATTGGGCCCAAATATTCGGCGAACAATTAACGGGCCAGATCTGGCTTCGGGCCGTAAATGGGCCCAAATATTCGGCGAACAATTAACGGGCCAGATTTGGCTTCGGGCCGTAAATGGGCCTTTATTAAGCAGGCCGTTATTGGGCTGGCCCACTAGTACCTGAGTAAGTACTACGGGCCTTTGACGGGGGCGGCCTTTTTAACCTATATGGGCCTCTGTTGGGCCGTGCCATGTGTCGACGTATCATAGGCGCTTTGGGTCCAATGAGTGGATGACATCTGTCCCAGCGGTGAGCCGACACGTTGTCACGCCCAATATGCGACCCTATCCAAGAGGAACTCGATGGTCCCACCAAGGATAGACCCGCATATTGAAACGCTTTTGCAAGGTGGATACCATTACATCAACATTACATAATAGATGGGGTTACATACAAGAGGCAAACAATGCCGCAAGAATACATCAATACATCATACATAAGATCAACATCCAACTACGGATGGAACACAAACAGAAGCTCAAACGACATCCACCCTGCTAGCCCAGGCTGCCGACCTGGAACCTATCCCCTGATCGAAGAAGAAGCAGAAGAAGAACTTCAAAACAAGTAACATCGTTCTCGCGTCATGATCATCGCAAAACCTATACCTGCAACTGTTGTTGTAGTAATCTATGAGCCACGAGGACTCAGCAATCCCATTACCATGGGTATCAAGACTAGCAAAGCTTAATGGGTAAGGAAGGGGTAAAGTGGTGAGGTTGCAGCAGCGACTAAGCATGTATGGTGGCTAACATACGCAAATAAGAGCGAGAAGAGAAGCAACAGAACGGTCGTGAAACTAGCAATGATCAAGAAGTGATCCTGAACTCCTACTTACGTCAAACATAACCCAAAAACTGTGTTCACTTCCCGGACTCCGCCGGAAAGAGACCATCATGGTTACGCACGTGGTTGATGTGTTTTAATTAAGTCAAGTGTCAAGTTCTCTACAACCGGACATTAACAAATTCCCATCTGCCACATAACCGCGGGCACGGCTCTCGAAAGTTTATACCCTGCAGGGGTGTCCCAACTTAGCCCATTATAAGCTCTCACGGTCAACGAAGGATATTCCTTCTCCCGAGAAGACCCGATCAGTCTCGGAATCCCGGTTTACAAGACATTTCGACAATGGTAAAACAAGACTAGCAAAGCCGCCCGATGTGTCGACAATCCCAATAGGAGTCGCACGTATCTCGTTCTCAGGACACACCGGATAAGCAAATCGTACAGGTAGCGACGTAACCCAAGTTGCCAAGGGATGGTCCCGCATGGTGCTCTAGTTTGGACCAACACTTAGACAAGCACTGGCCTGGGGGGTAAAATAAAGATGACCCTCGGGATGCGCGACTCCCAAGGGAAAAAGGCTAGGTGAGGCAAATGTAAAACCAAGGTTGGGCCTTGCTGGAGGAGTTTTATTCAAAGCGAACTGTCAAGGGGGTTCCATAAATCACCCAACCGCGTAAGGGATGCAAAATCTAGGAACATAACACTGGTATGACGGAAACTAGGGCGGCAAGAGTGGAACAAAACACCAGGCATAAGGCCGAGCCTTCCACCCTTTACCAAGTATATAGATGCATTAATTAAATAAGAGATATTGTGATATCCCAACATAAACATAATCCAACATGGAGCAAACTTCATCTTCACCTGCAACTAACAACGCTATAAGAGGGGCTGAGCAAAAAGCGGTAACATAGCCAAACAACGGTTTGCTAGGAAGGGTGACAAAGGTTAGAGGTTCATGGCAATTTGGGAGGCTTGAAGAGCAAGTGATAGGTAACGCAGCATAGCGATAGAACGAATCAACTAGCATAGCAATGATAGTAGTGAGATCCAAGGTGACGGTCATCTTGCCTGAAATCCCGCTAGGAAGAAGAACGAGTCCATGAAGAAGATGAAGCCACGAAGACGAACGAATCCTCACGATCGCAACGAAACAGGAACTAACGAGAAGAAGCACACAACATGGTAAACACACCACACATGAACAAGGCATGATGCTCAACCAAGTATGATGCATGACAAGGCTACATGAAGCTACTCATGCAAGAGATCATGCATACAAGAACAACACATCAAAGCAGGTTTAAATGAGGCCGGAAACAACATATAATAAATCCGGTAAGTCCTCATATGCAAATTTAGAATTTGGTCCAGATCTGAATAAACTTTATGTTCAAGTTGTTAAACAGCAAGTTAAGATGCACCAAGATGATCTACACGAAATTCTAGTCAAGTTTCATATAAAGTTCATTTAATTTGGAGCTACGGCCTATAAGATATGAGCAAAACAAGTTAAGCATGGCATTGATGCAAAATGCATGCAAACATGAAGCAAACACACTCAAGGCATGGATGCAACATGATAACATGAATCTACATGCAATTCTAAGCAAGTTTGATATAGAGCATGCTCAAAACGGAGCAACGGTGCAACACATACACTCCAAACAAGATATAGCAACAAACTGTCCAAAACAGCAACTAGGCATCTTGCAAGCATCAAAACAATATGCTACAGCACCTCAACATGAAAACAAAAGGCATGGGCATGATTTACAGGTACAGCAGGACAAAACATGAACACTAAGCTAACTCCAGAAATCAACAGAATATGCTCAAAAGGAGATGGCAAGATTGCAAATAATAACAGTTTCACAGACTTAGCAGAAATCACTGGACATGGCAGAAATAACATCAGGTTGCTAAGTTTAGAGCTATCAAACAACATACTACAGGAACAGATCATAACAAACAAAGGAATGGAATGAATCTACTAATTGCATAGAACGAAAGTCCCTTCCTGATCACAAGCCAAAAAGGCACAGAAGATATGATGGCACCCATGTAAACATAGCAAGTTTCATAAACAGATTCAGACTTAGCAGGAAACAGAGCATGGCAGAAACAACGATAAGTAGGCATGTTGGTGAGCTTGTACCACTCACTACAGAGCAATACATGGCATGACAAGGTAACCAACAGTAATATGGCATAAATACGAAGCTAAGCATGGCAATAGAATAGTCATAGGGTACATGGATCACTAGCAAAACACATGGCAAAACTGAACTTAAAGTTAATAGGCTGACAGGAACATTATTTAGTAAGTTGAGAGCAAGATTACAATAAGCTACGACAGGCTATAAAGGCAACCAAGGGTGTTGAGGATATAACCATTAGAGTCACCCGCCCAGGAGTGGCCGGGTTACGTCATAATGATCATCACGTGAAGCCCAGTACCAAGCTTGAGGACGGCGGGTCAGTAATGGGCTTAAGACCCGGAGATGGCTTAAGGCCCGTAGTGATAAACCGCCGTTATGGCAAAACTTGTAGTGTAAGGCAAGAATAGTTAAGAGTCCGAGCCGGACACTGTTATAAGCCGGCCGGGACTCTGAGAGCCGCGGGGCGTCAACCTCTCTATATAAAGGCACGACCCGGCGGCGGTTCAGGACAAATAAGATCAAATCGATAACCAGGCAGGGCGGTTTAGCTCCTGGTCGTCGAAACCCTAATCAATACAACCTCAACTGGACGTAGGCTTTTACCTTCACTGTAAGGGGCCGAACCAGTATAATCCTCGTGTCCTTTGTCCCGCTTAACCCCTTTAAGCTTCCTAGCTGCGATGGCTCCATGACTAAGTCCTTGCACGAGGACATCTGCCGTGATAATTCCACGACAGTTGGCGCCCACCGTGGGGCCAGCGCACGGTGGATTTGAGTTCTTGAAGGGCAGCTTCGAAGGGCTCAAGGGATACGCTGTGGGCCGGATGACCAAGAGTCGTCGCGGCAAGCTCTACATCGACGATGCAAACTGGGGCCCCGACGCCGGCTCAATCGAGTACGGGTACCGGGTCCCCTTTGGCGGAATCCATGTCTTTATCGGCCGGGCCTTGAGCCAGACCTCTGCGCCGATCTCATCAAGACGGCTCAGCGTGCACGACCCGCCCGGACTCTGCCTGCCTTGAAGCATGCCTTCGTGGGATGTGTCCATGGAGGACTCTCTGAAAGATCTGGATCTGGCGAGGAGACGGCCACTCGCTCTGACGGCGAGTCATCCACAGAGGAGGCTGACTCGCTATACCAACTTCAAGATGGCAGGCTCAGGGGTTGTTCCGATGGCGACAGTATTCCGTACCCCTTTGAGCCGCCGAGCCGGGTTGGAATCTTTATGGCTGGCGCACAACCTGTTCAAAACCCCGCCACCGGGGCAGGAAGCCCTGTGCCCCCGCCGGCTCAGATGCTGATGGATCTCACAGACAAGATGACGGTCCTGTTAACCGCTACGGTCGCCCCAGCGGATCAAGCTCAGCATGACGCGGAGGTGGCACAGTTAAAATTGGATCTTGCAAAGGCCAAGGAGGATCTGGCGGCGGAAGGGATCAGGATGGCTGCAGAGAGGGCGGCTCTCGACGCCGAGACTCAGCTGATTCATGCGAAGTCTTTCCGGCTCACGATGGATCAGAACGCGTCCAATGAGGTCATGAGAAGGAGGCATCAAAAGGCCCAATCTCGACTCCCTCCAGTTTATGATCCTCGAAACCTCTTCAACACGCCCGGTGCAGGGCCCAGTAACCCGCCAGGGATCACGGCACCCGGGGCTGGAGTGTCAATTCAGCCCCAAGTGATGGGGCCTCCCCGGGTGAACGCCGCCCCGCCTCAGTACGTGCCAATACCACCGGGTCATTATGCCAACCCGTTGGGAAACATGGTCGCCGCGGCGGCGCGACTGGCGGCTCTCCCAATCGATGGCGACTCTCCGACGGCGGTGGAAACCCGCCGGGTCAGAG
Organism: Triticum aestivum; assembly: GCF_018294505.1. Taxonomy (NCBI): domain Eukaryota; kingdom Viridiplantae; phylum Streptophyta; class Magnoliopsida; order Poales; family Poaceae; genus Triticum; species Triticum aestivum. The sequence goes on along the minus strand of NC_057808.1, from coordinate 305,462,348 downwards.
AACTCCTTCAGACGGCTCTGGCGTAACAGGAGGCGTATTCATATAGCCGGGACATGATTCATTCAACCCCTCGTCTAGGCCGGAGCCCGAGTTATAGCAGGCACATGGTCTCAGCGACCGGCTCTAGCAATGTCTGACGGCGTGATTTGCCTCCAGGCCATGGCCCGGTTCATGATGGAGCTTTTAACGCGGTAGACCAAGACAGAGCACGACGAGAGGCGGAGCAGGCGGCTCAGTTGACGGCTTACCAGCCACTCCCGGCTTATCCGACAGCTTCCATCGACGCAGGTATACCTACAAGGACTGGAGGTGTTCCTTGTGTGGTGTCGGCTCTCCGTAATGAACGTCTGCCCAAGGATTTCAAGGGCCTAGGAAGGTACCTAATTACACGGCTGATTTACAACCCGGATCATGGATCGAGAGTTACGAGATGGCTATGGAGTTGCTGGAGGTCAGCGAAGCGGCAATGGCCAAGTACTTCACCATGATGTTAGATGGGACTGCCCGCACTTGGTTGAAAGGATTGCCACCGAACTCTATCGGGTCTTGGGCTGAACTAAAAGCCCGGTTCATCCAAAACTTCAAAGATACGTGTAGGAAATCTATGTCAATTGTGGATTTGACTAACTGCAAGAAGCAGGAGGGCGAGTCTACAACCCATTGGGTGCCGGTTCAAAGAGATAATACATTCATCTGATAAGATGGATGCCGGTTCTGCGGTCTTAATGTTGGAGCAGAATTGTCATTTTGCGCCCCTGAAGATGAAGCTCGGGCGGCTCAAGCGCGATTGCAATGATATGGGTACGCTGATGGCGGCTCTGGTCAAGTACGCCGACTCTGATAGTACCAAGGATCCCGCATCGGATGATGAAAGGACAGGGAAGGGAAAACGAAATGGCAATGGCAAGGGCCCCCAGCATAACCCGGCGAATCAGGGAGGCAACAAGCATAAGGCTGATGGCGGTATGGAGTTTGTGGCCAACGCCAACTCACAGGGTAACAACCACCGGCGTATGGGGAGACCACCTCCCCGAGCCGGCGGGTCAGGCCCGACGCTTGAGCAGTTGTTGAATGAGCCTTGTCCAAGGCATGGCTCTAGGGAAAAGCCGGCCACTCATCTATGGAAGGACTGCGCAATCATGAAGGCCTTTAAAAATTCCAATGCGTTCAATGGCAACAATGGCCCGGGCGGCGGCTCAGGCGCCGGCGGTTTTCACGGCTCTATCGGCGGCTCAAATTCCAACTCTCAGAATTTTCAAGGGGGCTTTAATCAGCAATCCGGCCAGGGTAATCAGCAGCAGCAGGGGGGATACTAGACCAATCCAAAGCAGCTCACTGGTGGACAGTATCATGCGTTTACCACCAGTCTGTGCAAACGAGACCAGAAGCTTCATAAGAGGGCTGTGAATGCTGTTGAGCCGGCGATTCCCCATTATTTAAGATGGTCTGAGCAGCCTATTGTGTGGAGTAGAGAAGATCACCCTCCACGGGTTGATAATCCGGGTCACCCGGCCTTGGTGGTGGCTCCTCAGGTTGGAGGGTACAAATTCACTAAAGTGCTCATGGACAGAGGCAGTAGCATCAACATCCTCTATTATGAGACATTCCGTCGTATGGGGTTAACGGATAAGAACCTCAGCCAGTCTAATACTGTTTTCCATGGGGTAGTGCCCGGTAAGTCAGCGTATCCAGTCGGTAAAATCGAGCTGGAAGTGGCCTTTGGAGATGAGTACAACTACAGGGCGGAAAAACTAACCTTTGAGGTGGTCAAGATAAGAAGCTCGTACCACGCCTTGTTTGGGCGGCCGGCTTACGCCAAGTTCATGGCACGGCCGTGTTACGTGTATCTGCAGCTCAATATGCCGGGTCACAATGGGACCATTACGGTTCATGGCAGCCGAAAGATAGCCTTGGAGTGTGAGGAAGGTGACGCGGCTTACGCGGAATCTGTTTGTGCAACAGAGGAGTTGAAGTTTTACAAGGACAATGTTGACCCGGCCGATATGACGTCTTTGAAAAAGCCAACCACGGAGCATGAGCCGGTAATGAGATTTAAGTCCGCTGATGAGACTAAACTTGTCGACATTGTTCCAGGTGACTCATCTCAGCAATTCAGCATCAGTGCCAATCTGGATCCGAAATAGGAAGACGCGCTCATCGAGTTCATCCGTGAGAACAGGGACATTTTTGCATGGAAGCCTTCTGACATGCCAGGTGTACCTAGAGAACTCGCTGAGCACACTCTCAACATTGATCCGAAATTTAAGCCGGTCAGGCAATTCCTCCGGCGGTTTAATGAGGAGAGGCGGAAAGCCATTGGTGAGGAGGTGGCCCGGCTCTTGGCGGCCGGGTTTATCGTGGAAGTCTTTCATCCAGAGTGGTTAGCTAACCCGGTGCTCGTGCTCAAGAAGAACGGCACCTGGCGGATGTGTGTGGATTACACGGATTTAAACAAGGCCTGTCCGGCTGATCCTTTTGCTCTCCCCCGTATTGATCAAATTATTGATGCTACGGCGGGTTGTGAACGCTTAAGTTTTTTGGATGCTTATTCTGGATACCATCAGATTAAAATGGCAGTTAAGGACCAGGAGAAGACGGCATTCATCACTCCCTTTGGAGCCTTCTGTTATGTATCTATGCCTTTTGGCTCAAGAGTGCACAGGCGACTTACCAGCGTTGTGTGCAGAATTGTCTTCATAACCAGATTGGGTGCAACGTTCATGCCTATGTGGATGATATCGTGGTTAAATCCAGGGTGAAGGAGACCTTGGTAGATGATCTTAAAGAAACCTTTGACAATCTCCGGGTTTACAAGATGATGCTTAACCCGGCCAAGTGTGTTTTTGGTGTTCCCGTGGGCAAGCTCTTGGGTTTTCTGGTTTCTCATAGAGGCATTGAAGCTAACCCGGAAAAGATGAAAGCAATCACCTCTCTGGCTAAGCCGGCGTGCATAAACGACGTCCAGCGTCTGGCGGGCCGCATCGCTGCCTTGAGCCGGTTTATAAGCCGTTTGGGTGAAAAGGCCATGCCACTGTACCAGTTGATGAAGAAAACAGATGACTTTATCTGGAATGATGCTGCTAATGCTGCTTTTGAGGATTTGAAGAGACAGCTGGCTGAGCCCCCAGTCCTTGTTGCTCCTGTTGACAAGGAGCCCTTATTGCTGTATGTAGCCGCTAACACACGAGCCGTCAGTGTGGCTGTGGTGGTGGAGTGTAAGGAAGCGGGTAAGGAGTATCCGGTTCAGCGGCCGGTTTACTATGTCAGCAAAGTACTCATTGAGTCCAAACAACGGTATCCACATTGGCAGAAGCTTGTTTATGGGGTATTCATGGCAAGCCGGAAGCTTAAGCATTATTTCCAGGGTCACCCTATCACTGTGGTTAGCTCTGCTCCCCTGGGAGATATCATCCAAAACAGAGAAGCCACAGGAAGAGTGGCTAAGTGGGCTATAGAACTTGGGCCTCATGGTCTGAAATACGTGCCACGCACTGCTATCAAATCTCAAGCATTGGTGGATTTCATCAACGATTGGACAGAGCTGCAGGTGCCTGAAGAGAAACCGGATAATACATACTGGACTATTCACTTCGACGGGTCTAGGCAATTGGAGGGCTCGGGGGCTGGAGTTGTATTAGCTTCCCCTCGAGGTGACAAGTTTTTCTATATGCTACGGTTGATGTTTCCCTGTACTAACAATGCGGCTGAGTATGAGGCCTTGCTCCATCGTCTTCAGATGGCTAAGGAAATGAGCTTAAGCCGGGTAAGGTGCTTTGGCGACTCAGACTTAGTGGCCCAGCAAGTGTCAGGCAAGTGGGATTCCAAGGACCCTCTCATGGCGGCTTATCGCCGCGAAGTTGATGCCATTGCTGGACATTTTCAGGGTTACCAAGTAGAGCACATCGATCGCAGGAAGAACGAGGCGGCTGATGCATTAAGCCGGCTGGGCTCTCAGCGAAAGCCGGTGCCACCTAATACTTTCTTGGACATTTTGCATAACCCTTCTGTTAGGTTGCCTATAGAGGAAGACCTGGCTGTTCCTGACTTGGAGGCACAGTTGGTGGTGGCTCTCCACATTACCCCAGACTGGACAGTACCATTCTTGGCTTACATGACCCGGGGAGAATTGCCTGAGGATGAAACTTTGGCCAGACAAATAACCCGGCGGTCTAAGTCAATGATAATTATCAATGGCGAGCTACATCGTCGCAGTGTCACTGGAACTTTTCGGCATTGTGTTTCCCCTGAGGAAGGTCAAGAAATTTTACGTGAAATTCACAAGGGGGATTGTGGCCATCATGCCGGCTCAAAATCCCTTGTGGCTAAGGCTTTTCGTCATGGTTTTTATTGGCTGACGGCTCATGCTGATGCGGAGGACTTGGTTAGTAAATGTGACGGTTGTCAGAAGTTCTCACGACGGGCTCATGTACCGGCTCAAGAGCTGAGGATGATTCCAATCACCTGGCCGTTTGCGGTCTGGGGGCTTGATATGGTTGGGCCTTTTAAAAGATCTAAGGATCAGAAGACCCACCTCCTGGTGGCGGTCGACAAGTTCACAAAGTGGGTTGAAGCAGAGCAACTTAGTAAGTGTGACGCAGCCACAGCGGTTCAGTTTATGAAAAAGGTGATATTTCGCTTTGGTTTTCCACACAGCATTATAACTGACAATGGTACCAATCTGTCTAAAGGCGCCTGGAGGAGTTTTGTCAAAGAGATCATATCCGGCTTGATGTTTCATCAGTGGCACACCCTCAGTCCAATGGTCAAGCTGAGAGAGCCAATCAGGAAATCTTGAAGGGCATCAAGCCCCGGCTGTTGGTCCCTTTGCAACGGACGCCGGGTTGTTGGGTGGAGGAGTTACCCTCCGTGTTATGGAGCATCAATACTACTCCTAACAGGTCTACGGGTTACATGCCTTTCTTCATGGTTTATGGAGCGGAGGAGGTCCTCCCTAGCGACATCCGTCATGACTCGCCTCGAGTGGCGGCTTATGTTGAGGCGGATAATGAGCGGGCGCGCCAAGATGCTCTTGACTTGTTGGACGAACAGCGTGATCTGGTAGCAGCTCGCTCGGCGATTTACCAACAAGACCTGCGCCGCTATCACAGCCGCCGGGTTAAGTCCAGGGTCTTCTAGGAAGGTGATCTGGTGCTCTGGCTCATCCAAGATCAAACAGATGCACACAAGTTATCCCCGCCGTGGGAAGGGCCCTTTGTGGTCAGCAAGAACTTGTACAACGGGTCATACTACCTTATTGATGTTCGGGAGCACAAAGATTCACGTAAGTCGGAGGAAGAGACCCGTCGGCCGTGGAACATAGCTCAGCTTCGGCCTTATTACACTTGAGCCACCGGCTCTCATAATGTACATATTTCTATAACCATGTGTATATTATGATAAATAATAAAGCAGGACCTCTGTCCTTTTCTCCTCCAAAGGTAAATGTGTTATTTCCATTACAACATTACATGGTCACTTGGAGGTGGATCCGGCTTACGATCATATTTGAATCTAGCCGTTAACAATATGATCACTTGGGGGCTTCCTGTTCAAACATAGGTCGTATTCGAACCAAAGAGAACATAGCTGTCGATACCCACTTGATTTGCAAATTGCCGAGCTCATTGGGGAGTTTTTCTTGATCATATTTGAATCATAGCTCAACCCCCTTTGGGAACCGACGTGGATCGTATTCGAATCAGCGTCGTTAAACAACTATTAAGGTCATTTGGGGGCTTCCTGTTCAAACATGGGTCGTATTCGAACCTAAGAGAACATAGCTGTCAGTACCCTCTTGATAGGCAACGCCAAAGCCACTTGGGGCTATATGATCGCATTCGAATCTTAGCTTAACCCCTTTGGGACGGTTCTCTGGTCGTATTCGAACCAGAAGCCCCTAAGTTTTGATCTTTTGGTTTGCAACAAGTTCTTCTGATCATATCAGCAGTGTGCAAGGGCGGTTCTTACTCCGCCGGCTTAACTTTGATTAACAATGTTGATAGCACACAATAAGCATTATCGATGCTGGTGAGCCGGAGTTGAGTTCTCAACCTCATTATTTGAGTTACATAAACCAGAAGTGTACTTGAAGGTTTGCAGGAATGCTATTATGGTTACCTCGAGGATATAATTGAGAGCCGGTCTTTACGGCTTTGGTTCATATTCCGGGTTATATGCAAAATATATGACTCTCAGTGCGGAAGGCCGCCTAGAGACTTGTGATTTGTCTTCTATGCAGGACAATGACAGACAGTTCTTTAAACTTAAGGAAAGTAAATGATCAAACATAACCCGGAGGAATATAAAAGAGCCGCTTCAACGGAGTTAAGCACTCCACACGTGCACGATGGCATGACAAAATTAAGTGTTTGTCCTACTCTATTACAGGACTCCCCGAGTCCAAAAGGTGAGGCATTGTTTTTAAGGCGTCGCCATGAGCCGCCTAAGAAATCAAGGTGCTTGTTGGGTTGAAGCTCCCGGCTCATCCCTCTCCGCTCCTCCGGCTGTTTCCATGACCTGGAAGGTTGATGATTTCCAGCCAATGCCGCTCAAAGCTTCAAATTGAGCCTCATCATCAATTAACCCGGCCGGAGGGATCAGGCTGACTGCGTCATAGTGTGGAGTTGGGATCCTCTGATTTTCCGCGTCATAGCCCGGCTGATACTTGGTAAGATCTGTATCATTCCCAATCAAGGTGTCCACCGGTCGCACGCTCTTCACACAGGCGGCAAAGTCTTTCTGGTCAAAGGGGGTGCCGTCTTCCTTCAGGCTGGGGTATCTAAGAGCGATGTCGGCCGGGTGTAGCTCCGGTAGATACGCCTTGGCCCGGCTCAGAGCAGCTATGGCTCCGGCTCTTGCAGAAGCCCATCTCAGCTTTTGGAAGCGCTGAGGAAGTACGGCAAGCCGCCTGAGTACATCTGCCAGGTGAGTGGCAACTTCATTGGACAGAGCCACAACGGCTAAAGCACGTTGTGACCCGGTGTAAAGTTGCTCACCAAAGTGTACACCGCCTTCAGCTTGGTCAGCACGTTCTGGTTGAGGTTGGAACTCTTGGGACCTGCAGTACAAAGTCAGGTGAGCTGATGGCAATGGTGGGACTTATCAGACGTAAATGATGTAAACTTGTTAGAAGCTTACAGAGTAACTTACCGAAGATTGCGGCGACCATCTGCGATACATGGCGTTTTAAGCCGGAGAGTTCGGCGTTTCTTTCAATAAGAGCAACCTCCGCTTGTTCAGCCCGGCTGAGCAAGGCAGTCTTCTCATCGGCCCAGGCTTTTCTCTCTGTTTCAAATTTTTTCTTCAGTTTTTCTTGTGCAGAGACACTGAACTCAAATTTGGCATTGGCCTTCTGGGTCTCATTTTCCTGACTCTTCAGGCGGTTCTTCAGATCAGAGATTTCCGATTCAAATTTCTTGCAGGCATCCTGTACAAATTCCGGGTTACAGTTTGAGTGATTGTCATGCAACATTAAAGTCCGAAGCACTTTGCAAGCAAAGACAGTTGGCACTTGGGGGCTAATGTAGGCTGAGAGCTCTATTTACAGTGCCGGTTCATGAAAATAAGTCCCAAGCGCTTTGCAGGCAAAGGTACTTGGCACTTGGGGGCTAATGTGTCAAGTTGCTCAACTACTTGGTTAAAGTAAGGAAAGAATCAGGTGAACTATGCTGCTTAAGCCGGCCCTTGAGTGGACCAGGTAAGCCAGTTTTCTTGCAATAGTTATTAAGCCGGTATTAAGTCTACAACATATTTTATCATAAGTCATAGACTTGGGGGCTGACATGGTAAGGATAAATATGGAATAAACAAGAGAGTTATACCTCAGATTTTTGCTGGATTTGCTTCACCATGTCAATTTCCAGGTCCCGGCTGTTGTGCACTTGATTAACATAGCCGGAGACAATATCTCCGATGCTCAAGTTAGCATAGTCAGTGATATCCAGCCTGGCCCTGCGGCGCTCCAGCAGTTCTTCCTTGGCAGAACATCTAGCCAGTGCAGTGGGTCTTCTCGGCTCAAAAAATTCGGTCCGGGTAATCACCACATCCGGGTCATCCGGATGAGCCGGGCTGGGGATCTCCGGGTTATCAGAACCCTCCATAACTTGCTCGTCAGATGGGGCGGTGGTGGTTTCTGGAGCTGGTGCAGACGGCGGTTCAGAGGCAGAGGCGTCGGGTTCAGTCAAGACCGGCTCTTTGACCGGGTTACTTTTCTTTGCCCTCTTGCTGAGCTTGGCTTGTGCACTGAAAGTCAAAAGGTTAGTGCAAAAACATGAGTAAGATAAGCGCAAAATAAGCTGATCATCATTACCCGGGTGCGGTCTTGAAAGCCGGCAAGTAAGATTGCATGGAGTCACCGGAGGAAGGTGAAGTTTCCTGATAGTTTGAATCAGAAGAATTGAGTGGCTGACGCATGACGCCCGCCAAAGGATGAAAAGGACATAAGTTGGAGATAACCTCGGTCCGGCGCTTCCTTGATGCTTCAGGTAAGCCGGAGGAGAGGTCTGCATCCTTGTTGGTCCGGGTTTGCCTCCAGTTCTCATGAATCTGTCGCTTCAAAAGAAATTGAGGATCTTGATAAGCTAAAGGATGTGAAAATCTTACTTTCCGGGTTACTCTTCGGACTTTCAGCCTTGGCAAGGGCTCCGAGTCGGAGGAAAGTATAATTACCTCTTCAATCACCGGATTACTCACGCCGGTATCATCCTGCTAATAATCAGTGTCAATAAGGTAGTTAAGAACAAACAAAAAACAAAAGAAGAGCCTAAAGAATCAAGGGCTACCTCTGACTCGGAGGTGTCATCCAGTTGAAGCAGGTCTGAGGCGCTAGGCTTACTCCCCTTCTTGCGAGGAGCGGCTCTCCTGGCGGCTTTTTTAGCCTGCCTGGCTTTTTTAGCAGCCTCATGGTCATACCTGACCTTCCAGAACTTATCATTAGCCTGAAAAATACAATATAGGTTTCTTAAAGTTAAGATGAAAATTGTTAAAATGGAAAGTAAGGTGTTCAGATCAGTAGCTTACCGCCGGAGCCGGGTTAGCTTTGCAGAAGGGATTTAAGCCTGTTCTCCCGCAATCTGCTAAGCTTTCATTCAGAAGGGACTTGGTTATGTCATCAATGACGTCCTTAGGTAAGTCGTTGGGGCTGTGCCGAAGTGGATCATCCTTCCGGCCCGTGTAATCACACATCAAGCCGGGGCGGCGGCTTAGAGGGATCACCCGCCAAGCAATCCAGACCCGGACCAGATCAACGCCGTTACGGCCGTTTCCCAGAAGGGCTTTAATCTTGTTGATGGTGGGGATAAGTGGTTGATGCTTAGCTTGAGATAATTTGTCTGGCAGGGGGTGATTTGACTCCAGATGCAGGGCGCGAAAGCCGGGCAGAGGGTTCTCATCAGCCGGAGAAGTATCCTGGCAGTAGAACCATGTCTGGTTCCAGTCCTTTGGGTGACTTGGCGGCTCAGCATAAGGAAAGAGGCAATCTCTCCGTCGTTGAATTGAGATTCCGCCAAGTTCCAAGCTAGGCCCATTGGCACACTCGTTCTGGCGGTTCAGGTAAAACAGCTCCCTAAAGAGTAGTAGGATGGGCTCTTCCCCAAGGTACACCTCACAGAACACTTGGAAGTTACAAATGTTTGACACGGAATTGGGTCCAATGTCTTGAGGTCGCAGGTCGAAAAAGTGCAGAACATCTCTGAAGAACTTCGAGCCGGGAGGTGCAAAACCCTGGCTCATGTGATCAGCAAATATAACAACCTCTCCGTCTCTTGGTTGAGGTCTTTCTTCGGACGGGTCAGGGGCACGATAGGACATGACCTCCTTCTTAGGCAGGTAACCCGTCTTCACGAAGTCATCTAAGGTATTATCAGTAACGTTGGATTTCACCCAGTTGCACGTAATGGGTGCCTTGGGAGCCTTGGGCGGCATTGTGAAAGACGGAAGCCTATAACAAAAGAAAATTTCCGGTTCAAATTTAAGCCGGAGGAAGATTTCAGTTCAGTATGCAAGATCGCGGCTTATGAAGGGGCCTAATGATATATGGCTAATTGTGTCGGGTTATCTAAGCCGCTGTGGATATCATAAATGATTCAAGTTGTTTAAAACTCTATTGTGAATGAGCCGGAAATTTCACAAAGCATGGCCTCTTTTAAGCCGGCGATATAAGCCGCCATGGCTAACAGATGCAGTTTTTTTGTCTAAGTGTTGCACAAACAAGTTTCACAGATCGCAGTAATTATTTTGGATCAAACGGTCATCTGGAAAGGAAAATTTTTCTAGACCTAAAAACTGTCACAGAGAAGTTCATAAGTTCTAATGAGGTCTTTTTGCAAGCAAGAGGGATCTGCTAGTATTGGAAATGGGTGCGAAACCACTACCGCAGGAGTTCTAGCCTATTTTCTAGATCAAAAGAGGTCATGGTGGAAGAACTATGAAGAACTCGAGATGAACTACGAAGAACGGGGGAGAACGACAGAACCCTAATGCGAATCTGCTGTATGGAGCGGCAAGAACTTACTGGCGCTGATGGGCTGCGGAGGTTGCCGCTGTTTCTCTGGACCAGTTCAGGGTGATGCAGCGGCCGAGGTTGAGGAAGACAAGGGGCGCGGCGGCGGCGGCGGAGCTCGAGCTCTGGGGCGTCAGAGGAGGAAGACGAGGGATCGAGAAGAGTGACGAAGGCCTATGGGCCGGGCCTATTTATAAGGGACGACTCATAAATGGGCGCGAGAAATGAGGAGGCTGGAGACATGATTATCTTGCCGCAGAAATGCCTCGATTCTCGGGATGGTTATTAAGATACGATTTGTTGGGATATGAAAGAATAAAAAAATGAATTTAATGGAAGATGACGTCATGGCGGGTTACCAGGAATCCAGAAGATGACGTCACGGTGGGTTATAACCTTCGCACAAGCAGAAGCCGGAAGATTTTCTCTTAGAGAGATTGAAGATTGACATGAACCGGTTCAAATCAATCTGGGGCCTAATGTTGAGGATAACCATTAGAGTCACCCGCCCAGGAGGGGCCGGGTTACGTCATAATGATCATCACGTGAAGCCCAGTACCAAGCTTGAGGACGGCGTGTCAGTAATGGGCTTAAGACCCGGAGATGGCTTAAGGCCCGTAGTGATAAACCGCCGTTATGGCAAAACTTGTAGTGTAAGGCAAGAATAGTTAAGAGTCCGAGCCGAACATTGTCATAAGCCGGCCGGGACTCTGAGAGCCGCGGGGCGTCAACCTCTCTATATAAAGGGACGACCCGACGGCGGTTCAGGACAAGTAAGATCAAATCGATAACCAGGCAGGGCGGTTTAGCTCCTGGTCGTCAAAACCCTAATCAATACAACCTCAGTTGGACGTAGGCTTTTACCTTCACTGTAAGGGGCCGAACCAGTATAATCCTCGAGTCCTTTGTCCCGCTTAACCCCTTTAAGCTTCCTAGCTGCGATGGCTCCACGACTAAGTCCATGCACGAGGACATCTGCCGTGATAATTCCACGACAAAGGGCATGGATGGATAGAGCATAACATGTAAAATTAATTTAATTATCTCTTCCATTCCAGGGACCCGCCACTCGGATTCGAATCGAGATGCTTGAGCACTGCTTCCTAAGAGCAGCGTGTCTACCAATTTCACCATGGCGGCTAACTTCAAATAATAGAGACCAGGATTCCTTAGGTAATTTCATCCATCTCACAAAACATCCTTAGTGAACATCTCCAGATTATGCATAGAACTCATGGTAGCAGCATGGCAACATAGCAAGAAAATGTTACAGCTACAGACTTAGCAGAAATGACTAAGTCACAGAAATCGGCAACATCACGGAGGCTACTTTGCATGCTTGTGCTAGTCACCACATTGATCACAAAAATACATGGCAAGCACCTCTACAAAGATGGCATGGCATAGATGAAAACACATGTAGAGCTCATGCTCATAGGATGCACACACAAAATGCAATGAAAAAGACAAATCAGCAAGTTATAACAGTTTCAGCAGGTTAACATCATATAGCACTCTTGCAACGATGATTAGGGCATCAAGATGAACTCAAACAAGCATGGCACAATGGAACAAAATTAAGAGCATCTCTCAATGAACATTTTGATATATCATGCACGCAAAAAGCAGCAACATGCATAAAGTTACGGCATGAAGAACAATGCATAAAAATGTTGCAAAATCGGGACTTGGTGAAAATTACCCTTGCAGAAAAGTGGGGCGGAGGGGTCCCGGGACGGAGCGGTGCGGGAAGCCGTTTGGTTAGGCGGATCTGGGACGGGACCATCCCGACACGGGTCAACGCCGTCACAGGCGACCCTAGGGGTCCGGCGACCGCCGGGGAGGACGGAGGAGGTCGGAGGAGGGCGGATCCGGGGCGGCCTGAGCTCCCGGGGCCGGATCCGGGCGGCGACGGAGGATGGCGGGGCGGCGGCCGGAGCTGGCGCCGAGGGAGGCGGAGAGCTCCGCGGGCGACGGCGGCGCGGTTGCCGGCGCGAGGCGGGTCGGCGAGGGCGATGGAGTTCGGGCGACGGGGCGGCGAGGAGGCGCGGGTCGGCGGCGACGGACGGGCAGCGCGCCGGCGGAGGAGGGGAGAAGCTAGGGTTAGGGTGGATTCATCCGCGAATTTTGGGGGAGGGTGGCCTATTTATAGGTAGAGGGAGCTAGGAGAGTCCAAATGAGGTGCGGTTTTCGCCCACACGATCGTGATCGAAGGACCGAGAGCATGGAGGGGGTTAGGATGGGCTAGAGGGCTGTGGTGAAGGGGTGCTGGGCTGCAAAGAGAGAGGGTTTCGGGCTACGCGGTTAACCGTTGGGGCATCAAACGACCTCCAAATGGAACGAAATTTGACGGGCGGCCTGCCGGTGATATACCAAGGCCACTGGGCAAATCTCGGCCCATTCCGAGAACGTTTTTCTACCGCTCACGAAACAAGGTCTGAGAGGAGCGACGTGCGCGTGTGGGAGAGGTTGGGCTCAGAACAGACAACGGAGAGAAGGACCGGATGCAAGTTTGAAAATGAGGATGCAATGCGGATGATGACATGGCAAAATGCAACACGCAAGCAAACGACATGGCAACAATGACGAATAACTGGAAGACGCCTGGCGCATCGAATCCGGGGCGTTACAACACTCCTCCACTAACAAGAGATCTCGTCCCGAGATCTTAGGACCGAGACGGAAGGAAAAAAGGATGAGGTGAAATAAGAACAAAAAGTGAGGATGAACAAAGTCAAGAACACTCGAGTAGGAAAGAGGAATGTTGAATGAGACAAGAAGCAAAAGATCAAGGAATAAGGCTGAATTTGAAACCACTCCGGTTAGGACAAGATAGAAAAGGAATAATAACGCAGGAATTTATGCAGCACTCCGGCTGAACAAGGAAAGAATAGAACATGAACTTAAGAAATGGAATGACACTTTACTTGAGGAACGACACAAAACCTCCGGAAGACTTGAAAGAGTGGAATGAGAATAACGGGGAAGAAGATGACAACTTCTACCATGAATGAAATAGAGAGCATCCTTAGAAGGAAACATTGAACGGAGTTGTTGGAAATTCAACAACAAAAGAATAAGCTTTTTGTGGACTTATGGATAACATGTCAAAATTACGAGGTGGTAACCTACCACAAGCGGAAAAGATTGAAAAGCTGAGAAGAATGAGAAAAATGCAAAACTCCACTTCAGAAGAATATGGAGAATTAATTGCACTTTGAGAAGCAAGAAGAAGATACTTGAGCTACGCCTACAAGAATCTTGATGAACACTTGAAGAATGAATTAAATCATGACGAGCCACCGTGAAGAACTCCGGTAACAAAAGAATGACGAGATAAAATTGAAGGATGAAAGGGATAAGATTAAATCCTTGCGATGATTTGGATGGAGGTTCGCGACGAAATCGGCGAGAAGCTTGGAACTCCGGAAAAGAAAAGATGAAAACACTTTGAACCGAGAATGTGATAAGATGAACAATCTCTGAAAAGAAGAGATAAAACCACTTGAAGGAAGAAGAATAAGGATTACATTATGCTTATCCTCCACCAATTAAATTGATGAGGAACAATGGATTTGCATACTACTTATTTTCGTTGGAAAGATTAAGGGGGGATATAGCGCAAAACTTGAGAAAGTCTTCGTGAACCACCGGTAGGGTTGGAAAGAACAAATGAATTGATATGATAAGAACAGAAGTGAAATTCTCAAACGAACCACCGTAAGAATTGAATCGAATGATGAAAAGAGAATGAATCACCGGTAAGAATTAGAAAAGCACGAAGATACTTGAGGGAATTTAGAGACAAGAGAACGAAGAGATCGCGAACTGATTGAAGAATACTTGAACGAAGCACCGGAAGAATATAGAGACGAACGAAGGGGCAAGAATTTTTGAATAATCGGAGAACTAATTTGAAAACTTAGAATGAAGAAATCTTCTGAAAAGATGGCCTTCGGATGATCGAGAGGGAAAGCACTCTTGAAATACTCCGGATGGATGAAAAGAATTGCACCACTGGAAACAACTTGAGGCAATAACATTAAGCTAGCGCCACGAATCTTCGGGAGAATGGACAAGATTTAGGGAAAACTGTACTTCGGTCTTCAAATGTTGAGAATGACGACGAGAAACAACACCAAAATTGTTGATATACTCCGGGAGAATGAAAAGAGGAAAAAAAAGGTTGACCCGATCATGAAAGAATTTGAAAGCGATCTTGGAGAAGCATCTGACTGATGAAATTCATACTTACGTCAAACTTCGAAAAGGATTTGAGAATAACTCCGGGAAACTTAGAAGAGTCAGGTAAGATCCTGGGAAAAGACCTGTGGGTTAGGGCCCACTAAAAAGAAAACACCGTTGAAAAAGGATTGAAGGAGAGACTATGCACCGGAACGATTGAAATATTTGAATGAGGTGATAACCTCGAATTAAATGGATGCAGACACGAATCTTTTGAGATGTCTTCAACACTCCTGGATAATAAAATGGCGAAAGGAGGAACGAGCAAGGGGAAAACACTTCGGTCAAGGAAAAGAATACGATCAACATCGAAAACTTGAATTGGATCCACCGGAAAAGGAAATGAGACAAACAATGATTAACTAGGCGAGAATTCACTGGTTGAGACAACTGAGGAAAGATTGAAGATACTCCGCACGAATGAGAATAAAAGGGGTGGGAGGGCGGGAAAAACACAGGCAACTTGAACGAGGAATCGACGAATAACTTGAAGAGAAAAGCACAGAAGATATGATGGCACCCATGTAAACATACCAAGTTTCATAAACAGATTCAGACTTAGCAGGAAACAGAGCATGGCAGAAACAACGATAAGTAGGCATGTTGGTGAGATTGTACCATTCACTACAGAGCAATACATGGCATGACAAGGTAACCAACAGTAAGATGGCATAAATATGAAGCTAAGCATGGCAATAGCATAGTCATAGGGTATATGGATCACTAGCAAAACACATGGCAAAACTGAACTTAAAGTTAACATGCTGACAACAACATTATTTAGCAAGTTGAGAGCAAGATTACAACAAGCTACAACAGGCTATAAAGGCAACCAAGGGCATTGATGCATAGAGAATAACATGTAACACAAAACATCCTTAGTGAACATCTCCAGATTATGCATAGGACTCATGGTAGCAGCATGGCAACATAGCAACAAAATGTTACAGCTACAGACTTAGCAGAAATGACTGTCAGAAATCGGCAACATCACGGAGGCTACTTTGCATGCTTGTGCTAGTCACCACATTGATCACAAAAATACATGGCAAGCACCTGTACAAAGATGGCATGGCATAGATCAAAACACATGTAGAGCTCATGCTCATAGGATGCACACACAAAATGCAATGAAAAAGACAAATCAGCAAGTTATAACAGTTTCAGCAGGTTAACATCATATAGCACTCTTGCAACGATGATTAGGGCATCAAGATGAACTCAAACAAGCATGGCACAATGTAACAAAATTAAGAGCATCTCTCAATGAACATTTTGATATATCATGCACGCAAAAAGGAGTAACATGCATAAAGTTACGGCATGAAGAACAATGCATAAAAATGTTGCAGAATAGGGACCAAAATTAAGAGCATCTCTCAATGAACATTTTGATATATCATGCACGCAAAAAGGAGCAACATGCATAAAGTTACGGCATGAAGAACAATGCATAAAAATGTTGCAGAATCAGGACTTAGTGAAAATTACCCTCGCAGAAAACTGGGGCGGAGGGGTCCCGGGACGGAGCGGTGCGGGAAGCCGTTTGGTTAGGCGGATCTGGGACGGGGCCATCCCGGCGCGGGTCAACGCCGTCACAGGCGACCCTAGGGGTCCGACGATCGCCGGGGAGGACGAAGGAGGTCGGAGGAGGGCGGATCCGGGGCGGCCTGAGCTCCCGCGGCCGGATCCGGGCGGTGATGGAGGATGGCGGGGCGGCGGCCGGAGCTGGCGCCGAGGGAGGCGGAGAGCTCTGCGGGCGACGGCGTCGCGGTTGCCGGCGCGAGGCAGGTCGGCGAGGGCGATGGAGTTCGGGCGGCGGGGCGGCGAGGAGGCGCGGGTCGGCGGTGACGGACGGGCAGCACGCCGGCGGAGGAGGGGAGAAGCTAGGGTTAGGGTGGATTCATCCGCGAATTTCGAGGGAGGGTGGCCTATTTATAGGTAGAGGGAGCTAGGAGAGTCCAAATGAGGTGCGGTTTTCGCCCACACGAACGTGATCGAAGGACCGAGAGCATGGAGGGGGTTAGGATGGGCTAGAGGGCTGTGGTGAAGGGGTGCTGGGCTGCAAAGAGAGAGGGGTTTCGGGCTAAGCGGTTAACCGTTGGGGCATCAAACGACCTCCAAATGGAGCGAAATTTGACGGGCGGCCTGCCGGTGATATACCAAGGCCACTGGGCAAATCTCGGCCCATTCCGAGAACGTTTTTCTCCCGCTCACGAAACAAGGTTTGAGAGGGGTGACGGGCGCGTGTGGGAGAGGTTGTGCTCCGAACGGACAACGGAGAGAAGGACCGGATGCAAGTTTGAAAATATGAGGATGCAATGCGGATGATGACATGGCAAAATGCAACACGCAAGAAAACGACATGGCAACAATGACGAATAACTGGAAGACGCCCGGCGCATCGAATCCGGGGCGTTACACACGTGTTTCCTCCAGCCAATGATGATTTTACGCGTGGAAAATTCCCATTGGTCGGGGCTGTTAATGGGTTAACGGATCCAAAACCGGACCCGATAGCTTAACGATGTTCCGCTACGGTGGATGCCACGTGTCGGTCACCCTTGACGAAAGCACTTCTGTGACGCGCGATTTATCGTCATGGAAGTGGACACTTCCGTGATGATAATTTTGGTAATGTCATGGAACACTTCTACGACAACACACGTATGACTATCTTGATTCTGTCATAAATTTGTCATGGATGTACATGCATGACAGAAAACGTGACCTACCATGACAAACACGTATCATCACGGAAGTGTATTTTTTGTAGTGTTGGAAGTTTCAATCCCTAGAAAGCTTTATGATGTGTGGGAACCTACTATAAAAATTAAGATTAAGATTATGAGTGCTATGATTTATGTGCTTTGGGTGCTAGTGTTTCAACTATTCCAAAAACTCTATGCGATGTGTTAGGTTTCCATGAATTTGATGATTGTTCTTTAAATTTGCATCTAGCGGATTCCTCTATTAAGAAACCCATTGGAAGGATTAATGATTTTCTTATTGTTGCAAATAAGAATTATGTGCCTATAGTTTTCATTGTGCTTGATATAGATTGCAATCCTACATGCCCTATAATTCTTGTTAGACCTTTAATTAGAATGAATTGGTGCCATTATTGATATGAAAGAAGGAAACATTAGATTTCAATTTTTGTTAAGGAAGGGCAGGGAACACTTTCCAAGAAAGAAAATTAAGTTGCCATATGAATCTATTATGAGGGTACTTTTGGATTAAATACCAAAGATGACAATACCTAGATCTATTGCAATATGCCTAGCTAGGGGCGTTAAACAATAGCGCTTGTTGGGAGGCAACCCAATTTTATTTTGTATTTTTTGTTTTTTCTTCTGTTCTTCAATAAATACACATTATTACTTCTGTAGTGATTGTGTTTTAGTGTTTTAGTTAGTGTTTGAGCCAAGTAAGACCTTTGGGATGGTCTATCGTGATAGTTGATTTGATCTTGTTGAAAAGCAGAAACTTTTAAGCTCATTGTGTGATTTTTTGATCTGAAATTTTTACACAAGATTTATATACAAATTGCCTAGGTTTTCCTAAATTTTCAGAATTTGTGGAGTTACAGAAGTATACGAAATTTCCAGATTACTACAGACAGTTCTGTTTTTGACAGATTCTTTTTTCTATGTGTTGTTTGCTTATTTTGATGAATCTATGGGTAGTATCGGGGGGTATGAACCATGGAGAAGTTGGAATACAGTAGATATAACACCAATACAAATTTATAATTAGTTCACAACAATACAAAAAGTGGTGATTTATTTTATTATACTAACGGACCTTATGAGTTTTCTGTTGAGTTTTGTGTTGTGAAGTTTTCAAGTTTTGGCTAAAGTTTTGATGGACCACGAAATAAGGAGTGGCAAGACCCTAAGCTTGGGGATGACCAAGGCATCCCAAGGTAATATTCAAGGACAACCAATCATCTAAGTTTGGGGGCCCCGGATGGTATCCCCTCCTTTGTCTTCAATCCATCGGTAAATTTACTTGAGGCTATATTTTTATTCACCACATGATATGTGTTTTGCTTGGAGCATCTTGTATGATATGAGTCTTTGCTTTTTAGTTTGCCACAATCATCCTTGTTGTACACACCTTTTGAGAGGGACACACATTAATCGAGAATTTATTAGAATACTCTATGTACTTCACTTATATCATTTGAGCTAGGTAGTTGCTCTAGTGCTTCACTCATATCATTTTACAGCACGGCGGTGGTTTTATTTTGTAGAAATTGATGAACTCTCATGATTCACTTCTATTATTTTGAGAGTCTTAAAACAGTATGGTAATTTGTGTAGGTTATTAATTTGGTCCTAATATGTTGGGCATCCAAGAGGGATATAATAAAAACTTTCATAAAGAGCATTGAATATATGAGAAGTTTGATTCCTTGCATTTGTTTTGAGATATAAAGATGGTGATATTAGAGTCATACTAGTGAGTAATTGTGGATTGGTAGGAATACTTGTGTTGAAGTTTGTGAGTCCCGAAGCATGCACGTATGGTGAACCGTTATGTGATGAAGTCGGAGCATGATTTATTTTTTGATTGTGTTCCTTATGAGTGGCAGTCGGGGACGAGCGGTGGTCTTTTCCTACCAATCTATCCCCCTAGGAGCATGTGTATTAGTACTTTGCTTTGATGGCTAATAAATTTTTGCGATAAAGTATGTGAGTTCTTTATGACTAATGTTGGGTCCATGGATTATACACACTCTCACCCTTCCACCATTGCTAGCCTCTCTAGTACCGCACAACTTTCGCCAGTGCATTAAACCCACCATATACCTTTCCTCAAAACAGCCACCATACCTACCTATTATGGCATTTCCATAGCCATTCCGAGATATATTGACGTGCAACTTCCACCATTCCGTTTCTTATGACACATACTGATGTCTACTACGCAACTTTATTCTTGTAGACTCGTGTTGGGCCTCCAAGCGCAGAGTTTTGTAGGACAGTAGAAAATTTCCCTCAAGTGCATGACCTAAGGTTTTTCAATCCATGGGAGGCGTAGGATGAAGATGATCTCTCTCAAACAACCCTGCAACCAAATAATAAAAAGTCTCTTGTGTCCCCAACACACCCAATACATTGGAAAATTGTATAGGTGCACTAGTTCGGCGAAGAGATGGTGATAAAAGTGTAGTAATGATAGTAGATATTGATTTTTGTAGTAGGAACAATAAAAACAGCAAGGTAGCAATTGATAATACAGAGCACAAACGGTATTGAAATGCTTGAAAATGAGGCCTAGGGTCCGTACTTTCACTAGTGCAATCTCTCAACAATTCTAATTTGATTGGATCATATAACCATCCCTCAATGTGCGATGAACAATCACTCCAAAGTTCTTATCTGGTGGAGACCATACGAAGAAATTGTTTGTAGGGTACGAAACCACCTCAAAGCTATTCTTTCCGATCGATCTATCCAAGAGTTCGTACTAAAATAACACCAAAGCAAATTTAGATTCATAATACTCAATCCAACACAAAGAACCTCAAAGAGTGCCCCAAGATTTCTACCGAGAAACAAAGACGAGAACATGCATCAATCTCTATGCATAGATTGCCCCAATGTCACCTCGGGAATCCGTGAGTTGAGTACCGAAACATATACCAAGTGAATCAATATAATACCCCATTGTCACCACGGGTATTCATATGCAAGACATATATCAAGTGCTCTCAAATCCATAAAAGTATTCAATCCGATAAAACAAAATCTCAAAGGGAAACTCAATTAAACACAACAAGATAGAGAGGGAGAAACACCATATGATCCAACTATATTAACAAATCCAGCGATACATCAAGATCATGCCATCTCAAGAACACGAGAGAGAGAGAGAGAGAGATTAAACACATAGCTACTGGTACAAACCCTCAGCCCCGAGGGTGGACTACTCCATCCTCATCATGGTGGCCACTAGGATGATGAAGATGGCCTCAGGGTGCCGGAACAGGGTCCAGATTGGTTTTCATGGATACAGAGGCTTGCGGCGGCGGAACTTTCGATCTCTCGACTCCCCTAGGGTTTTTGGAATATTTGGGAATTTATAGGGCGAAGAGGCGGTGCGGGAGGCCACCGAGGTGGGCACAACCCACCAGGGCGCGCCCGGGCCCTCAGGCACGCCCAGGTGGGTTGTGCCCCCCTTGGGGCACCCCTCTGGTACTTCTTTGGCCCACTGGGTGTCTTCTGGTCAAGAAAATTCTCCTAAAATTTTCGCTGTGTTTGGACTCCGTTTGGTATTGATTTTCCGCATAGTAAAAAATAAGCAAAAAACAGCAATTGGCACTAGGCACTATATCAATAGGTTAGTCCCAAAAATGATACAAAGTTGCTATAAAATGATTGTAAAGCATCCAAGAATGATAATATAACAGCATGGAACAAATAAAAATTATAGATACGTTGGAGAAGTATCAACATCCCAAGCTTAATTCCTACTCGTCCTCGAGTAGGTAAATGATAAAAACAGATTGTTTGATGTGGAATGCTCCCTAGCATGTTCATCACATATTCTTTTCTTTTGTATCATGGACATATGGAATTTTATATGGTACAAAGTAATAGTCTAGTTTTGACATGAAGATTTCAATACTCAAGCATATCAAGAAGCAACATGTCTTTCAAAATATCAACACTAAAGCAAGTTATCCCTAGCCCATCATGCTCAATCATTGATCCATTCATGAAACACACTCGCATATTAGCTACACCCAATGCTCAAGTATGATCATAGTGCCCCTTAGTTGGTGCTTTGTAAGAGAAGATGAATGATAATCCCCAAGTGCAGGGAATCATCGTAGCAATTCCCAATGATGGAAGTGATAAGTATGGAGTGTCGAACCCACAAGGAGCTAAAGGTAAGATCAATATTCTCTCAAGTCCTATCTGCCACTGATATGACTCTACGTACACCGAATGTTTGCTTCCAACTAGAAACGAGAAATAAAACCACGTTGTGGGTATGAAGAGGATAACTTTGCATGATATCGGAGAGCTAAAACATAAAAGTAGGTGTTGTTATCATTAAGTTAGAATATATTACTTAATATTATAAATAGCTAGTGTGGAATAATGATGGATCGGTGTGCGGAATTGTCCTAGGCAATTGTTAACAAGACCGGTGGTCGTCATTGCAATTTCATATGAGGGAGAGGCATAAGCTAACATACTTTCTCTTCTTGGATCGTATGCACTTATGATTGGAACTCTAGCAAGCATCCACAACTACTAAAGATCATTAAGGTAAAACCCAACCATAGCATTAAAGCATCAAGTCCTCTTTATTCCCATACGCAACAACCCCCTGTAGCGACCCGACCTCAGACGGTCAAGTCTCTGTGCTTAAGTGTCATCCCTGGATCGGTATGCTGACACACATAGTACTCGA
The DNA here is from genome assembly GCF_018294505.1 of Triticum aestivum. Taxonomy (NCBI): domain Eukaryota; kingdom Viridiplantae; phylum Streptophyta; class Magnoliopsida; order Poales; family Poaceae; genus Triticum; species Triticum aestivum. The sequence continues at coordinate 305,440,171 of NC_057808.1, read as the reverse complement.
GGATTTATAACAGAGGTAAATCACATGTATAAAGTAACTAAATACTATTACCTCAATCCAAATAGCGGAAGTAACAACAAGGTCGTGGATTCCCATCAGCACCAACGGCAAAGTTGAGTGTAGAAATCGTAACCCTAACGTATCACTTACTCGTCGTAAGATTCCTGCAACATGAGATGTTGCAGCCACAAAGGGTCAGTACATTGAATGTACTGGCAAATTCACACCATAGGTTAATGAAGAATGATAACTATCACTACATGCATATATGGCTGGTGGAAAGCTCTGCGGTTATAATGTTTTTGCGAAAGCCAATTTTTCTCTACTCCAAAGGAATATATTTTATTTAACTACAAAGTTGGTTGAAAATATTGAGAAGGTTCCTCCAACTTAATCCCAAATTAACATCAATAACCCAACAAATTATTTAAGTAACGTGATGAGATCAATATGATAATCCAAGTACCAGAGACTCAAGATTGTCCATAACCGGGGACACGGCTAATCATGATTAGTTTGTACACTTTGCAGAGGTTTGCGCACTTTTCCCCACAAGACTCGATCGCCTCCGTTTGATTTCTCGCACTACATGGTGTTTGAGAAACGGATGACCGAGAGACAGTCTTTCAGAAGCATTTACTCTCTACTCCGGGCAGACCGGTACACCTACAATCCCCCTACATCTGCTAGTATACCTCTTCAAGAGCTCACGCAACTTACTCAACTATGCTAGAGCCCATAATGGCTTGTGGCCGCACAAGGAAGTTTCTAGCATGAATAATCTTATGATCCCTTTGAGCCTGGGTGGCATTCCATAGGGTGATCACACGTGTCCTCCGGGATCCCCTTGGGCAAGCACTGGGTTCTCCAGGTGCCCGGGCAAACCACTGGGTGCTCCAGGGTGCCCCAACCATTCCACCCAGATGTGTATTAAAGTAGCCACCTTAAGTTAACCATTAAATAATAATCTCACATCTGTCATGGATACACTCAAACCCAATCCACGTCTACGAGCATAGCATAGCAGAATAAGCATAACGTAGTAACTCCCTAGGTTGAATGCAAGTCAATAGGTTCCTACCTCATCAACTACTTCCCAATACCCACATGTTATCAAATCTTAACCATTCAATGTTTGAGGGTGAATCTAATGCATAAAAACTGGGTATGAAAGGGATATGATCAAAGTGTGAACTTGCCTGCAATGTTGATGAAGATGATTCGCACTCAACACTCTTGATAGATCTACTCGTCACACTCCGGTCAATCTATCGTAAGCAACCAATAGTAACCACACATAAGCAATCACTCAAAAGATCAGAAAGATCAAAGAAAAACAACTCGGAAAACATCAAAACAAAGCAAATAACTCTAGCAACATAAAACAATTTCTAACAGCACCAAAATTAAGTGAATTTGGCCTTATCAGAAAGTTTAGGTCAAGAGCTTCGATTTGCAAAAAGAATCAACTAAATCGGAGTTATAAAACTCAAGTTACGATCGAACGAAGTTCAAATACAAATCTGATCTAAGTCAAAATTTTAAAACTTTCAAAAACATGTTTAAGTTGATTATCTGGATAGAGGAGAGCATAACGAAGAAGTGGGCGTTGGTTTCGTTGGATTTGGACAAACGAGTAAAAAATAGTGACCGTTTGAAAAATAGGTACATTCTGAAAATAAACTAGTCACAAACGGGTCCCTGGCCGAAATTAAAAAGAAAAAGATAAAAACTAAAGAACGAGCGTTCGTTACAGAACGCTAACAAACGAAAATCGTTCGCTACCAGACCCTAACTAACGAACGTCCACTAAATAGATCTAACTAAAAAGGAAAACCAGTTTTAAGATAAAACCGAGGAAAACCAAAAGACTAGACCGGACCGGGGCGGTTTTTACCGGCTAAACGGGGTTCGGCCGGCGGCGGTCAATGGCGAGGCGATGGCAGCGGCGGGAGACGGTGCGGGGCGGCGCTGCGAGCGGTGGGGGTGGCGCGGGCGGCGTGGGGAGGCGAGCGGCGAGCGGCGGGCGCAGCTACGGCGGCGAGGCGGCGTGGAGTGCGGCGGCTCCGGCGGTGGTGATCTGCAGCAGGGGCGGCTCGCCGAGTGCGGCGCGGGGCGGAGGAGAGAGAGGGCGGGGCGGCGGATCTCGCCTTATAAAGGCCAGGGGAGGGGCGGGTGTTGCGTGGGCGAGGGGTAGAGCGAGGAGGACGCGGAGTCCGGCCGGACTCCGGCGGCGGCGCTCCCGTGCGGGAGTCGGTCTCCTGCGGGAGCTCGGGGACGAGGCGACGGGCGAGCTGGGCTGGGCCTGGCTGAGGAGCTGGGCCGGCTCAGTTTGGCGGAAGGGAGTTTTTTTAAGAGCGCAAAGAAATTAAAGAAAACCTTAAATAAATAAAAATAACTATAGGCATATAATATATCAAATTTTCAGAAAATGATTTCCTACAAGATGAACATTTTCTAAAGTCAAATAAAATCAAGAAAAATTCAAATAATTCAAAGAGTGCTACTTCCCTACTAAAATCCAATAAAAATCATTTTTAAAAAACCAAAATTAATTCAAACTTATTTCTCTCCAATATTCTGATGTAAGGAATCATGTTACCCTATTTTCCATATATTTTATTTTTGGAGAAAAATAATTTGAATAAAACCCAAATAACTCCAAATTGAAAAATAATTTCAAAAGGACTTTGAATTTGACCCTTTTAAACTTCCAACTCATATTTCATATAATTTGAAGAAGTCATTTTATCTTCTCTTGTGAAAATCATTGAGTTGCATAAAGTTTCAGAATTGGAAAATATTTCAAAATGGAATTCAAATATTTTCAAACACCCTTTTCATTTATTTAAATGGAAGAAGTCATGTCATCTTCTCTCCAGGGTTTTGTATTTGAAAAGAATTTGAATTCACGAAGATCAGAAATGAAAAATGAAAGTTTGGGAAAGTCCTTTTATTCCCTCTCATTTAACATTCAAAAGGTTTCGAATTCACTCACTTTCAGTCAATCAATCACACAACAATCAAGCCTATCTATTTATTATAACATTCCAAAATTTAGAATTTTGGGATGTTACACCCCCTTACTCGGGTTTATGTTTCAGTCACTCACCAACCCACTATAAGCGAATCATGAACGTATTGCAACACCCTACAGCGGGAATCCCTCACGCTTGGGCAACACGGAGGGCACCATAGGAAAGCACCAAAATAAAACACACAACTCATACCAATCTAGATCATCAATCAACCCAAAGACAAAGGATATCTACTCAAAACATCATAGGATGGCAACACATCATTGGATCATAATATGTGGCATAAAGCACCATGTTCAAGTAGGAATTACAGTGGGGTGCGGGAGAGTGGACCGCGTAAAAGAGATGAGGATGGTGATGATGGTGGTGATGTCGATGAAGATGATCACCGTGGCGATGATTCCCCTCCCGATGGCACTCCGGTGCCACCGAGAGAGACGAGGAGAGGTTCTCCCCCTTGTGCTTCCTCCTCCATGGCCTCCCCCTAGATGGGGAGAGGTTGTCCCTCTAGTCCTTGGCCTTCATGGCGATGATGGCCCCTCCAGGATCCTCCTCCATGGCCTCCGGTGATGATGGCCCCCTCCTGCAGGGTGCCAGAGAGGGCCTAGATTGATTTCTCGTGGCTACAGAGGCTTGCGGCGGCGGAACTTCCGATCTAGGTTAATTTCTGGGGGTTTCTGTATTTATAGGAATTTTTGGCGTTGGTTTCACGTCAGAGGGGTCTCCGAGTCGTCCACGAGGCAGGGGCCCACGCCCGGGGGGTGGGCGCCCCCCCACCCTCGTGGACAGCCTGGGACTCTTCTGGCCCAACTCTTTTGCTCCAGGGGCTTCTTTTGGTCCATAAAAAATCAACAAAAATTGGCACATCAATTGGACTCTGTTTGATATTCCTTTTCTGTAAAACTCAAAACAAGGAAAAAACAGAAACTGGCATGGGGCTCTAGGTTAATAGGTTAGTCCCAAAAATCATATAAAATAGCATATAAATGCATATAAAACATCTAAGATGGATAATATAATAGCATGAATACTTCATAAATTATAGATACGTTGGAGACGTATCAGCATCCCCAAGCTTAATTCCTGCTCGTCCTCGAGTAGGTAAATGATAAAAATAATAATTTATGAAGTGTGAATGCTAGCTGGTGCACAAGTTTGATCGATGATAATTTCAATCACCTTTTCTAGCATCATTATATGTCATAACAGTAGCTCATCTCATAAAACTTTTCATGATCAAGTAACAAGCTATTCACACGTTAAAGTATAGATCATAAACTTTCTTGAAAACTAACAAACAGTGCTCTTAGTCATCAAACAATTGCAATTCATCTTATTTTTTCAGGAAGGGTCTATGTCAGAGCTTTGATTTAGCAAACTCCACATACTCAACTATCATTTAATCTTTCGCAATTGCTAACACTCACGTGATATTTATGGGTTCAAAGTTTTAATCGGACATAGAGATAGATAGGGGCTTATAGATTCGCCTCCCAATCTTTTACCTCAAGGGTAATGTCAACAATAATAGTTCATGATAAATTACATCCAATTGGATATATATATCAGGATCTTTCCAACACAATGTGCTTGCCAAAGGATAAAATGTATAAAGAAAAGGTGAAGATCACCATGACTCTTGCATAAGGTAGAAGATAAAAGTAAAAGATAGGCCCTTCGCAGAGGGAAGCAGAGGTTGTCATGTGCTTTTAAGGTTGGATGCACGAAATCTTAATGCAAAAGAATGTCACTTTATATTGCCTCTTGTGATAGAGACCTTTATTATGCAGTCCGTCGCTTTTATTTCTTCCCTATCACAAGTTCGTATAAAGCTTATTTTCTTCGCACTAATAGATCATACATATTTAGAGAGCAATTTTTATTGCATGCACCAATGACAACTTACTTGAAGGATCTTACTCAATCCATAGGTAGGTATGGTGGACTCTCATGGCAAAACTAGTTTAAGGGATATTTGGAAGCACAAGTAGTATCTCTACTTGGTGCAAAGAATTTGGCTAGCATAAGGGGGAAAGGCAAGCTCAACATGTTGGATGATCCATGACATATATTTTATTTCAGATATAAGAAAACATAACCCATTATGTTGTCTTCCTTGTCCAACATCAACCTTTTAGCATGTCATATTTTAATGAGTGCTCATAATTACAAAAGATGTCCCAGATAGTATATTTATATGTGAAATCTCTCTTCCTTCAATATTCTCATGAATTGTTCAAGTGACCAATTCTGAGTTTGCTAACCTACAATAAGTTTACTACCTATACTTATTATGTGTGAAGTCATTACTCCCCATGTTATAAGAATATGAAACATATATAAATTCAGATTTATGATATTCAATTCATTCAACCATTTACTCATAGGATATACGTGAAGCACGTGATTAAATGACAAACTACTCCAAAAAGATATAAGTGAAGAACACTGAGTAGGCAAATAATTAACTAGCCATGGGCGGATTCTATTTCATTCAAGATTTTAGATCCAATGATTTTATTCAAACAGCAAGTAAAAATGAAAATACGCTCCAAGCAAAACACATATCATGTGACGAATAAAAATATAGCTCCGAGTAAGGTATACCGATAGTTTTGAAGACGAAAGAGGGGATGCCTTCCGGGGCATCCCCAAGCTTAGGCGCTTGAGTCTTCCTTGAATATTACCTTGGGGTGCCTTGAGCATCCCCAAGTTTAGGGTCTTTCCACTCCTTATTCTCCTCATATTGATATCTCACCCAAAGCTTGAAAACTTCAATCACACAAAACTTAACGAACTTCGTGAGATAGGTTAGTATGATAAAGAGTAAACCATTCACTTTGGTACTGTCAAAGACAAGGTTCTTAATTGTTCTCACACAATTCCTACTGTACCTTATCATTTCTACAATTTATATTGAGAAATATAAGCCATAGAAACTAGAAAACAAGCAAACTATGCAATGAAAACAGAATCTATCAGAAACAGAACAGTCTGTAATGATCTGAACAGAAACCATAATTATGCTACTCAAAAAATTATGAAATAAATTTGTGGACGTGAGGAATTTTTCTATTAATCTTCTTAAAAAAGAATCAACTCAAAATCACTCTTCTGTAAAAAATGGCAGCTAATCTCGTGAGCGCAAAGTTTCTGTTTTTTATAGCAAGATCACATTAACTTTCACCCAAGTCTTCCCAAAGGTCTTACTTGGCACTTTATTAAAAAAAAGCTATAAAACATGATTAATACAGTAGCTTAATCATTTGAACACACAAAAACAGTAGGGGTAGATGTTGGGCTGTCTCCCAACAAGCGCTTTTCTTTAATGCCTTTTAGCTAGGCATGATGATTTCAATGATGCTCACATAAAAGAAAAGAATTGAAACAGAAAGAGAGCATCATGAAGAATATGACTAGCACATTTAAATCTAACCCACTTCCTATGCCTAGGGATTTTGTGAGCACATAATTTATAGGAACAAGAATCAACTAGCATAGGAGGGCAAAACAAGTATAACTTCAAAACTTTAAGCACATAGAGAGGAAACTTGGTATTATTGCAACTCCTACAAGCATATATTCCTCCCTCATAATAATTTTCAGTAGCATCATGAACGAATTCAACAATATAACCATCACATAAAGCATTCTTTTCATGATCTACAAGAATAGAAATTTTTGTACTCTCCACATAAGCAAAATTCTTTCATTCGGAATAGTGGGATCACTAATTCCTAAAGTTGACACTTTTTCAAACCCGCTTTAGATGATAGTATTATTCATACTCCAAAAGATATAAGTGAAGTTCATGGAGCATTCTTTAATTAATATAGACTAACCAATATCGAAGCTCAAAATATATAAGTGAAGTACACGAAGCATTCTATAAAACCATACTCAAATGATTTAAGTGAAGCACAAAGAGCAATTCTATAAGATGATACTTAAAAGATATAAGTGAAGCACATGAAGTATTCTATAAATCAATGAAGGGCTATCTCATACTAGCTTGGTTCTTAAAGGAAAAACAAAAACACAAAGGACACAAATCATGTGAACAAAACAAAAACCGAGGTATACCGATCTTTGTTGAAGAAGAAAGATGGGATGCCAACCGGGGCATCCCCAAGCTTAGATGCTTGAGTATCCTTTGAAATATTTACATGGGGTGCCTTGGGCATCCCCAAGCTTGAAATCTTGCCTCTCTTTATTCTTCTCATATTGATAGTTCCTCGATCTTCGAACACTTCATCCACACAAAACTTTAACAAAAACTTTGTGAGATCCGTTAGTGTAATAAAGCAAACTACCACTTTAAGGTACTATAATGAACTCATTCTTTATTTATATTGGTTTTAAACCTACCGTATTCCAACTTCTCTATGGTTCACACCCCCCGATACTAGCCATAGATTCATCAAAATAAGCAATCAACACGCAAAAAACAGAATCTGTCAAAAACAGGACGGTCTGTAGTAATCTGGAAGTTTAGTAAACTTCTGTAACTCCCAAAATTATGAAATAAATTTGACAATTAGAAAAATTTGTACAGAAGTAATGTGCAAGAAGTTTCAGACCCATTTGACCTTCCAGTAAAAAAATGTAAAATCACGCACTACAGCCTAAGTTTCTATTTTTGTTCTACACATAGTAAACAAGCAATCTAATCATCCTACACCCAATGCTCAAGTATGATCATAGTGCCCCTTAGTTGATGCTTTGTAAGAGAAGATGGATGATAATCCCCAAGTGCAGGGAATCATCGTAGCAATTCCCAATGATGGAAGTGATAAGTATGGAGTGTCGAACCCACAAGGAGCTAAAGGTAAGATCAATATTCTCTCAAGTCCTATCTGCCACTGATACGACTCTATGTACACCGAATGTTTGCTTCCAACTAGAAACGAGAAATAAAACTACATTGTGGGTATGAAGAGGGTAACTTTGCATGATATCGGAGAGCTAAAACATAAAAGTAGGTGCTATTATCATAAAGTTAGAATATATTACTAAATAGTATAAATAGCGAGTGTGGAATAATGATGGATCGGTGTGCGGAATTGTCCTAGGCAATTGTTAACAAGACCGGTGGTCGTCATTGCAATTTCATACGAGGGAGAGGCATGAGCGAACATACTTTCTCTTCTTCGATCGTATGCACTTATGATTGGAACTGTAGCAAGCATCCGCAACTACTAAAGATCATTAAGGTAAAACCGAACCATAGTATTAAAGCATCAAGTCCTCTTTATTCCCATACGCAACAAGCCCCTTACTCGGGTTTGTGTTTCAGTCACTCACCAACCCACTATAAGCGAATCATGAACGTATTGCAACACCCTACAGCGGGAATCCCTCACGCTTGCGCGACACGGAGGGCACCATAGGACAACACCAAAATAAAACATACAACTCATACCAATCTAGATCATCAATCAACCCAAAGACAAAGGATATCTACTCAAAACATCATAGGATGGCAACACAACATTGGATCATAATATGTGGCATAAAGCACCATGTTCAAGTAGGGATTACAGCGGGGTGCGGGAGAGTGGACCGCGTAAAAGAGATGAGGATGGTGGTGATGTCGATGAAGACGATCACCGTGGCGGTGATCCCCCCCCCCCCGATGGCACTCCGGCGCCACCGAGAGAGACGAGGAGAGGTTCTCCCCCTTGTGCTTCCTCCTCCTTGGCCTCCCCCCTAGATGGGGAGAGGTTCTCCCTCTGGTCCTTGGCCTTCATGGCGATGATGGCCCCTCCGGGGTCCTCCTCCATGGCCTCCGGTGATGACGGCCGCCTCCGGCAGGGTGCCAGAGAGGGCCTAGATTGATTTCTCGTGGCTACAGAGGCTTGCAGCGGCGGAACTTACGATCTAGGTTAATTTCTGGGGGTTTCTGTATTTATAGGATTGTTTGCATTGGTTTCACGTCAGGGGGGTCTCCGAGTCGTCCACGAGGTAGGGGACCACGCCTAGGGGGGTGGGCGCGCCCCCACCCTCGTGGACAGCCCGGGACTCTTCTGGCCCAACTCTTTTGTTCCAGGGGCTTATTTTGGTCCATAAAAAATCAACAAAAATTGGCACGTCAATTGGACTCCGTTTGATATTCCTTTTCTGTAAAACTCAAAACAAGGAAAAAACAGAAGCTAGCACTGGGCTCTAGGTTAATAGGTTAGTCCCAAAATACATATAAAATAGCATATAAATGCATATAAAACATCTAAGATGGACAATATAATAGCATGAATACTTCATAAATTATAGATACGTTGGAGACGTATCAATGGAGACTCAAATAAAAATAAAAATTGCATAAAGTAAATAGAATGGCCCTTCGCAGAGGGAAGTAGGGATTTGTAGAGGTGCCAGAGCTCAAAGAGATAAATAGAGATAAAGCAGTTTGGGTGGCATGCTTTTCCTGTCAACGAAAACGATCGAGTAGTTCCCAATACTTTCCATGCTAGATATATCATAGGCGGTTCCCAAACAGAAAATAAAGTTTATTCCTTTTTCCACCATACTCTCACATTCCACGGCTAGCGGAATCCACGGGTGCCGTCCATACCAACACTTTCCAAGGAATTTATTATTTGACAACATAAAGTAAATTCATTTTTCATTTCGGGACTGGGCATCCCTAATACCTTTGTCGTACTCTAGTGCAATGACAAGTGAATAAACACTCATCCTGAGAATAACACATCTAGTATGGAAAAATATCATCCACCCCTACTGTTTCATGAGCGGTACGAGCACACAAAAAGTAAATTATTTTGAAGATTAGAGATGGCACATACAAATTTGCTTAGAACGGCAAGAGAATATCGCATATATGTAGGTATGGTGGACTCATATGGCAAAACTGGGTTTAAGGATTTTGGATGCACAAGTAGTAATCCCACTTAGTACAAGGGAAGGCTAGCAAATAGATTGAGAAGCATCCAACCAATAAACGAAAAATCACATAAGCGAGCATTAAGCATAACTAACACCGAATAATGCACCACAAGTAGGATGTAATTTCATTGCATAACTATTGACTTTCGTGCTTGCATAGGGAGTCACAAACCTTAACACCAATATTCTTACTAAAGCATAATTACTCATCAACATGACTCACATATCACTATCACTCATGTCGCAAAACTATTACAAACAATCAAGTTTATTTTGTCCAATGATCTTCATGAATTTTTTATTATATCCTTCTTGGATATCTATCACTTTGGGACTAATTTCATATATTGCAATTGCTTCTAACAAGCTCAAACAAATTTAAGTGAAGAACATGAGCATAAGTATTTCTTCAAAATTTTCAACTCTCAAAATAATCTAAGTGAAGCATGAGAGTGAATGACAAACTACTCCAAAAAGATATAAGTGAAGATCAAACGAGTAGTTAAGTAAATGGGTAGCTATTTGAGGACTCTCTCTTATTTAAAAACTTTCAGATCTAAGTATTTTATTAAAACAGCAATCAAAATAAAAGAAAATTACATTGCAAGAATAGCACAACTCATGTGAAGAAGCAAAAACTTAGGCTCAACCGATACTAACCGATAATTGTTGAAGAAGAAAGGTGGGATGCCTACCGGGGCATTCCCAAGCTTAGATGCTTGAGGCTTCTTGAAATGTTAATTTGGGATGCCTTGGACATCCCCAATCTTGAGCTTTTGTGTCTCCTTAATTCCTCTCATATCACGGTTTCCCTAAATCTCAAAAACTTCATCCACACAAAACTCAACAAGAACTCGTGAGATAAGTTAGTATAAATCAATGCAAAGCCTTATCATTATTTACTGTAGAAAATCACTAAAATTATTCTTTAACATTGCCTACTAAATTCCTCTGCATATTTAATACTCCTATCCTCAAATAGAATCATTAAGCAAGCAAACATATGCAAACAATGCAAACATAACAGCAATTTGTCTAAACAGGACAGTCTGTAAAGGATGCAAGAGGATCCATACTTCTGTGACTCAAAAAATTCTGAAAACTTAACACACTGTAGAAACTTTATAACAACTTATTTTGCAAAAAAATTGAATATTTTATCACATTCTGACTTTTCTAGAGAATTTTTGCAACAACGATAAACTTTCTGTTTTGAAACAGCAACTCGTATACTTGCAAAATAAGCATGGCAAAGGCTATACTTGACATTTTTATTGAAATAAAAGGTGCAAAACATTATTCTAAATAAAATCAAGCAAATAATAACAAAATAAAATGACGCTCCAATAAAAACACATATCATGTGACAAATGAAAATATAGCTCCAAGTGAGGTTACCGATAATGTTGGAGACGAAAGAGGGGATGCCTTCCGGGGCATCCCCAAGCTTAGTTTCTTGGATATTCCTTGAATATTATCTTGGGGGTGCCTTGGGCATCCCCAATCTTAGGGTCTTGTCACTCCTTATTCTACTCATATTGATGTCTCACCCAAAACTTGAAAACTTCAATCACACAAAACTTAACGGAACTTCGTGAGATAGGTTAGTATAATAAAGACAAATCATCCACTTTGGTACTGTCAAAGACAAGATTCATAATTGTTATCACATAATGCCTACTATACCCTACCATTTCTACAATTTATATTGAGAAATATAAGCCATAGAAACTAGAAAACAAGCAAACTATGCATTGAAAACAGAATCTATCAAAAACAGAACAGTCTGTAATGATCTGGACAACTACCATACTTCTGCTACTCCAAACATTCTGAAAAATGAGGAAAACGTAGGGAATTTGTGTATCTATCACCTGTAAAAAAAATTAGATCAAAAGCACGTTCCAGTGAATTTTTAAAATTCCTGGACTGAGCAGAAAAGTTTATGTTTTTGCACAGAATCAAGTCAATTATCATCCACATTATCCCAAAGGCTTTACTTGGCACTTTATTGAAACAAAAGCTATAAAACATGATTACTACAATAGCTTAATCATTTGAACACACAAAAACAGTAGGGGTAGATGTTGGGCTGTCTCCCAACAAGCGCTTTTCTTTAATGCCTTTTAGCTAGGCATGATGATTTCAATGATGCTCACATAAAAGATAAGAATTGAAACATAATGAGAGCGTCATGAATCATAAGTTCCTCTCTCATAATAGTTTTTAGTAGCATCATGAATAGACTCATCAATATAACCATCACGTAAATCATTCTTTTCATGATCCAAAAGCACAGAAACTTTATTACTCTCCATATAAGCAATTTTATTCTCATTCACAATAGTGGGGGTATCATATGAGACTCGAATACTATAAATTGTTTCCACATTAAAAGAGTAATGTTCAGTAACAGGATATTCAAAATTATGACAATATTTATCACTACTTTTTATAACATAAGTATCATCACAATAATCATCATAAGTAGCAACTTTGTTCTCCTCATAGTCAATTGAAACCTCTTCCGGAATAGTGTAATCATTACTAAATAAAGTCATGACCTCTCCAATTCCACTTTTATCATTATAATAGGATTCAAAACCCTCCAAAATAGTGGGATAAATATTATCTAAAGTTGACACTCTTCCAAACCCACTTTCATAAATATTGCAATCATCATAAATAGGAGGCATGCAATCATCATAGCAAATTTGATCATTCGAAGTAGGGGACTAAAAAGATCATCTTCATTAAGCATGGCATCCCCAAGCTTGGGACAAACATTAATTGCAGCAAATAAATTCTCAAACATGTCATTCTCATCAAACATAGCATCCCCAAGCTTGTGGCTTGGCATATCATAAGCATAATCACTCTCATTATTAATAGTATGGATAGCACCAATGGTATAACAATTGCTATCATCATAATTTCCCAAGTTGGTGCCAAACGGATTTCCAAGATTATAATAAGTATCATTATCTTCCCAATCATAATTATCACAACAAGCAATAGGCATAACAAAATCATCATCAATAGTGCTCTTGAACATTGTGCCATGAGACAAAGAAGCAATATCATCATCAAGTGCATCATCTTCCACAATTATTTTTGATTCATTTTCATGAGGCACAACAATAATAGGAGCAACATTATTTGGGAGAGATACCTTTTTACCTCTATTCTTTCTTCTGTCCTTCCTCTTCAGGACATCATGTCTAGGTTTAATTAATTTTTTCGAGCTTCTTATTGATGAGATTGGTTGAATAGGGAGATCCTCCTCGTCACCTATTTCATCATGAGAGACAATAGGAGGGAAAGTAGGAATCTTTACCCTTTCATTAATATTCCTTTTATATTCTATTGGTTTTCCCATCTATCTATAGTTGGCAATATAAGCATTCTCATTGCAATTTACCATGCAAAACATATAGATATTTTTTAGATTAGTTTCAATGTCGTCCGTGAGAATGAATACTTCAAACCAACTATTTTCATGTGTCAATTCTTCACTCCCCAAAATAGACAAAGCTCATTATAAAGTTCAAGGGTGATCAATTTATTGCAATATTTGGACACAATTCGATCATGAAAAAAGCATACATTGGAAATTAAGGTGACCAACTTTATTGCAAAGTTCACAAGTAGTAGGACAAAGAGAGCATAATTTTGTAGCAAATTCATCTATCACTCTGAGCAAAAAATTGGTTCTATCATGCTTACGCTTCTTACAAAATCTATCTTCCATATAAGGCACGTCTTCACAAAGTCTTTCCACTCCACAAAAATTGACATGCTTATAAGAAACATTTTTCTCATGACTAGTGCAATCATCATTAGCATTTTGGATATTCAAAGAATTCATACTAACAACATTGCAATCATGCTCATCATTTATGCCAAACATTTTATTGAATTCTTCTTCTATCAATTGAGCACAATTTTCCTTCCCATCATTTTCAAGAAAGACATTATAAAGATGAACAATATGAGACCACCTCAATTCCATTTTTTTGTAATTTTCTTTTTATAAACCAAACTAGTGATAAAACACGAAACTAAAAGATTCGATTGCAAGATCTAAAGATATACCTTCAAGCACTGACCTCCTCGGCAACGACGCTAGAAAAGAGCTTGATGTGTACTACGCAACTGTATTCTTGTAGACTCGTGTTGGGCCTCCAAGCGCAGAGTTTTGTAGGATAGTAGAAAATTTCTCTCAAGTGGATAACCTAAGGTTTCTCAATCCGTGGGAGGCGTAGGATGAAGATGGTCTCTCTCAAACAACCCTGCAACCAAATAATAAAAAGCCTCTTGTGTCCCCAACACACCCAATACAATGGCAAATTGTATAGGTGCACTAGTTTGGCGAAGAGATGGTGATAAAAGTGTAGTAATGATAGTAGATATTGATTTTTGTAGTAGGAACAATAAAAATAGCAAGGTAGCAATTGATAAAATAGAGCACAAATGGTATTGCAATGCTTGAAAATGGGTCCTAGGGTCCGTACTTTCACTAGTGCAATCTCTCAACAATGCTAATCTAATTGGATCATATAACCACCCCTCAACGTGCGATGAAGAATCACTCCAAAGTTCTTATCTAGTGGAGAACATAAGAAGAAATTGTTTGTAGGGTATGAAACCACCTCAAAGCTATTCTTTCCGATCGATCTATCCAAGAGTTCGTACTAAAATAACACCAAAGCAAATTCAGATTCAAAATACTCAATCCAACACAAAGAACCTCAAAGAGTGCCCCAAGATTTCTACCGGAGAAACAAAGACTAGAACGTGCATCAACCCCTATGCATAGATTGCCCCAATGTCACCTTGGGAATCCGTGAGTTGAGTGCCAAAACATATACCAAGTGAATCAATATAATACCCCATTGTCACCACGGGTATTCATATGCAAGACATATATCAAGTGCTCTCAAATCCATAACATTATTCAATCCGATAAAATAAAATCTCAAAGGGAAAACTCAATTCATCACAACAAGATAGAGAGTGAGAAACACCATATGATCCAACTATATTAACAGAGCCTGCGATACATCAAGATCGTGCCATCTTAAGAACACGAGAGAGAGAGAGATTAAATACATAGCTACTGGTACAAACCCTCATCCCTGAGGGTGGACTACTCCTTCCTCATCATGGTGGCCGCCGGGATGATGAAGATGGCCTCCGGTGATGATACCCCTGTCATGCAGGGTGCCGAAACAGGGTCCAGATTGGTTTTCATGGATATAGAGGCTTGCGGTGGCGGAACTTCCGATCTCTCGACTCCCCTAGGGACTTTGGAATATTTGGGAATTTATAGGGCGAGGAGGTGGTGCGGGAGGCCACCGAGGTGGGCACAACCCACCAGGGTGCGCATGCCCCCCCCAGGCGCGCCCAGGTGGATTGTGCCCCCCTCGGGGCACCCCTCTGGTATTTCTTTGGCCCACTGGGTGTCTTCTGGTCCTGAAAAATCTCCAAAAAGTTTCGCTGCGTTTGGACTCTGTTTGGTATTGATTTTCTGTGAAGTAAAAACAAGCAAAAAACAACAACTCGCATGAGGCACTATGTCAATAGGTTAGTCCCAAAAATGGTATAAAGTTGCTATAAAATGATTGTAAAACATCCAAGAATGATAATATAACAGCATGGAACAATAAAAAATTATAGATATGTTGGAGAAGAATCACATACCATCATTATCATATTGCTTTGCATGGTCATGTAGATCATTGCACATCCCGATACACCACTGGAGGCATTCATATAGAGTCATATAGTATCGAGTTGTAATTCTTGAGTTGTAAGTAAATAAAAGTGTGATGATCATCTTTATTAGAGCATTGTCCCATGTGAGGAAAGGATGATGGAGGCTATGATTCCCCCACAAGTCGGGATGAGACTCTGGACGAAAAATAAAAAAATGAAAAAAGCGGCCAAAGAGCCCAAACAAAAAAATAAGAGAAATAGAGAGAAGGGACAATGTTACTATCCTTTTTCAACACTTGTGCTTCAAAGTAGCACCACGTTCTTCATATACAGAGTCTCCTATTTTGTCACTTTCATATACTACTAGTGGGAATTTTTCGTTATAGAACTTGCTTGTATATTGCAATGATGGGCTTCCTCAAATTTGTCTGTGTTCTGGGAACGGGGGTCCCCAGACTTTCCTGCCTGCGGCTCGGCGTGGCTCTGCGAGCGGGCCCGTACGGCCCATCTTCACCAACAAGCATTCAAGACCCTCGCGAGGGGCCAAGCCTCGCGAGGCAGATGATGCAAGACCTCTTCGGGGGCGGCCTCACCAGGTTGGCTCATGAGGGGCGGAGAGTTCAAGGCAAGGCAAACCTCGCGAGGTTCTCATGATGTGATCCATGACGATTGAGACCAGACGGGCGCCAGCGCGCACAGTGTACTTGTTTCCCTTTGGTGCTAAGGGAGGCAAGCGCAGGCGCGGAGTACCGAGGCATCAAGCAAAGGTTTCCATATCGATGCAACGAGACCAAGACCATCAGGACAGCAAGATGGAGGTCACCATGGAGCCCAAGGCGGCGTCACCACCGGAGCCTTTTGCAGGCGAAGACTGTTTTTGTCAAGATAAGCTGTACCAGCTGTCCCCTTTCAAATTAGCCATTGTTGGCTCCCTTCCCGCTCAATATTTGGGGAGAGGACCAGGGCCTCTATAAATAGGACTAGCCACCACAGTAGGAGGCACCTGATCTTTAGCCAATCCCTAGCCACACACCGAGCACAAGAACACCTCAACCTCAGGAGGCTGTTCTTCCCCTTGTAACTGTTCATCCTTAGCCCAAGAGGCAATCCACCACCACACATTGGAGTAGGGTATTACACCACAACGGTGGCCCAAACTAGTATAAATCTTGTGTCCTTTGTGTTGCGAGTTCGTAGAGTTAGTCCTTGAGATCTTAGTGAAGCTAGGACGTGGATCGGTAGGGGGAGATCTTCGTGCGCACCCCAGTGTTCGAACCTTGAGGGTTTTGCCGGAACCCGTGATCCGACATTTGGCGCGCCAGGTAGGGGTGCACCATAGCTTTCCTTCCGTCGATCTGCACTCCGCCACCACCGTGCTCCACCCTCATGGCAGGCGTCCCGCTCCCAGCTCCGACGGCTGACACCGACGACGGGGCCAGGGGGCTATGAGCCCTGGCCCCCACCTTACGACAGGTGCAATGGCCGCCCAAGTTTAAGCCAGAGATGCCGTCGCGCTACGACGGCACGGCGGACCCGTCAGCTTTCCTGCTGGCATACGAGGAGGCCGTCCTCGAGGCCGGGGGCGATGACAAGGTCATGGCCAACTGGCTTCCCATGGCCGTCACTGGCGCGCCGCGCGCCTGGCTGCTCAACCTCCCCGGATCCACGGTGGCATCTTGGGAGGAGCTGCGTGGCCTCTGCACTACGCGCTACGCGGCACCGGCGCACCACGCGGTCGCGGCCCTACTAGGCTGCTCTCAAGCACCGCCTTCAGATCGCCATATCAAGCCATTCCTTCGCCAAATCGGTGCCGCTTCCAAGCGCTCGGGGGCTCCGCCGGGCTGGGCTGCGCCTGAGGCCGACCTCACGTTCGACTCGGAAGACCACCCCGTCACCACCGCCGGCTCGGGTATGCTCCCGATGCTTTGCACACCCACCATTTGCAACGTGGCCGTCACCAAGACCCTCATTGACGGCGGCGCCGACCTCAACGTGCTCTCCGTGGAGGCCTTCAGCCTTCTACACGTACCGCTCAAGCAGCTCAACCTCAACAAGGCCAGCCCCCAAGATCCGTTCCCGCTTCCACGCATCGACCAGATTGTCGACTCCACTGCCGAGTGCGACCTCTGTGCTTCCTGGATGCGTTCTCAGGGTATCACCAGATCAAGATGACGGTAGAGGATGTCGAGAAGACTGCCTTCCTGACCCCGTGTGGGGTGTACTGCTACACTTGCATGCCCTTCGGACTGCGTAACGCAGGCGCAACCTTTCAGCGGTTGATGCACATCGCCTTAGGGCGGCAGCTCGGGAGAGACGCGGAGGCCTACGTCGATGACATGCTGGTGAAGTCTCGGGAGGCGAGAACCTTGATCCAAGATCTAGAGGAGACTTTCACGAGCCTGCACCTGAACTTGCGACTTAACCCGGAGAAGTGCGTGTTTGGTGTCCCTTCCGGCAAGCTGCTGGGTTTCCTCGTGTCCCACAGAGGGATTGAGGCGAACCTAGAAAAGATCAAGGCCATTGAAGACATGAGCCTACCGCAGACCCTCAAGGAAATGCAGAAGCTGGCTGGTCGGGTGACTGCATTGGGGTGCTTCATCTCCAAGCTGGGGGAGCGCGCCCTACCCTTCTTCAAGCTGATGAAGAAGAAGGGCCTGTTCGAGTGGACCCCGGAGGCCGACCGAGCTTTTCAAGACCTCAAGAGGTACCTGACCAGCCCTCCGGTGATGGTGGCGCCATGGCCCCTCGAGCCCCTAGTGCTTTATCTTGCCGCCACCCCGTACTCTGCCAGCGCGGCTCTGGTGGCGGTTCGGGAAGAGCGCCAAGCCAATGGCGCATCGCGCCAAGCTACGCCGCCAGCCGAGACGACGCAAGATCATGAAGGCGCCGCAAGAGCCGTAGCAGCATCCACAGAGGACCAAGCTCGGCAGGACGACACCGCCGAGATCCCAACAAGCGATCAAACGTCGGGAGCTCCACTACCTCAGGAGACGCCCCGACTCCCGCAAGACACGAGCCTCCCCAACGCACCAGCTCTCGTCAAGCACCCGGTGTATTTCGTCAGCATGGTGTTGCGGGACGCAAGGGCACGATATCCCATGCCCCAGAAGCTCTTACTCGCGCTCTTGGTGGCCTCGCGCAAGTTGCAGCACTACTTCCAGGGCCACCCCATCAAGGTCGTCTCGTCCTACCCATTGGAGAGAGTGCTCAGGAGCCCCAACTCTACTGGAAGGGTCGCTGAGTGGAAGATCGAGTTGCAGGCGTTCCAGTTGGAGTTCAGCACTACCAGGGTCATCAAGGGAGCCGCACTTGCTGATTTCGTGGCAGAATGGACGGATGCCCCGACGCTTGAAGTAGGCGAGGACCAGTCCACCTCACCGGGAAGTGAGGCGCCTGATGGATGGGTCATGTATTTCGATGGCGCCTTCACGCACCAGGGCGCGGGGGCTGGAGCAGTACTTATCTCGCCCACCCAAGACAAGCTTTACTACGCCGTGAAGCTCTGCTTTCAGAGGGGCGAGAAGGTCTCCAACAACATCGCAGAATACGAAGGCCTCATAGCTGGCCTGAAAGCTGCGGCGGCGCTGGGGGTGAAGCGCCTCACCGTTAGGGGCGACTCGCAGCTCCTCGTTAACTTCTCCAACAAGGTATATGAGCCAAAGGACAAGCACATGGAGGCATACCTCGCGGAGGTGCGCAAGATGGAGAAGCAGTTCCTGGGCCTGGAGTTGCAGCACGTGCCCCGCGGAACCAGCAAGGAAGCTGACGACATCGCCAGGAGGGCATCCAAGCGGCAGACCAAAGAGCCTGGCATCTTCGAGGAGCGGCTCTTCAAGCCATCGGCGACACCACCACTTTCAAGGATAGCTCAACCTCGGGAGGAACTCCCGCAGTCGCCTGCCACAGGAGCCCCAGCCTGTGGCCAGACTTTGGGAGCGCGCCTACTCTTGGCGCTCGAGCCCCGGGAGGGATGCTGGACCAAGGAATTCAAGGAATACCTGATGCAAGGGGCGCTACCGGAGAAGGAGGAGGATGCGGAGCACGTGGCCCGGCAAGCCACAGCATACTGCATTCGGGACGGTGAGTTGTACAGGAAGCGACCAAATGATGTTTCACTGCGTTGCATCTCCAGGGATCAGGGGAAGGAGTTGCTATCCGACATACACGCTGGGGATTGCGGGCACCACTCGTCATCACGGACCCTCGTCGGCAAGGCATTCCGTAGCGGATTCTATTGGCCCACGGCGCTCAACGACGCAACCGAGCTGGTGAAGTCCTGTGAAGCCTGCCAGTTCCACGCCAAGCAGATCCATCAGCCGGCTCAGGGCCGCTAGACCATCCCACTCACATGTCCGTTCGCGGTCTGGGGGATGGATATCTTGGGCCCGTTCCCTCGAGCCCCCGGGGGCTACCGCTACCTCTACATCGCCATTGACAAGTTCACCAAGTGGGCGGAGGTGGAAGCCGTCTGCACCATCCCAGAGGGCTCCGCGGTCAAGTTCATCAAGGGTCTCGTGAGCCGTTTCGGGGTCCCCAACCGCATCATCACTGATAACGGCTCGCAGTTCACTAGTAATCTCTTCAAGACATACTGTGCTAACCTTGGAACGCAGATCTGCTACGCTTCGATGGCGCACCCCAGGAGCAATGGTCCGGCCGAACACGCCAACGCAGAGGTCCTGATGGGCCTCAAGACCAGGACCTTCAAGAAGAAGCTCGAGTCCTGCGGCTAGGGCTGGTACGACGAGCTCCAGCCCGTGCTATGGTCCATCCGCACCACCACCACCAAGCCAACGGGCGAGACCCCGTTCTTCCTCATCTACGGAGCAGAAGCGGTCCTCCCTCATGAGGTCAAGCATCGCTCCGCACAGGTCCTGGCGTTTGATGAAGCGCAACAGGACGCCACGCGGGGGATGGACCTCGTGCTGGGGGAGGAACGCCGCCGCGAAGCTGCACTACGGGCGGCAAGGTATCAGCATGCGCTGCGGCGATACCACTGCCGCAACATCCGCTCCAGGACGCTCGAGGCGGGTTGACCTCGTCCTGAGGTGGGTCCTCTCCAGGGAAGGGCTGCATAAGCTCTCACCCATGTGGGGGGCCCGTTCAAGGTCGTCCATGTCTCCAGGCCTGGCGCTGCGCGCCTGGAGACACAGGACGGGGTACCCATCCAGAATGCCTGGAACGTCCAGCACCTCCGGAAGTTCTACCCATGAAGAAAGGCCCAGTGCCTGTGAAGATCACCGCCCGTGAGACTCTCACGTAATAACGAGTGGGGCTGTACACGCCCCGGAGTGTCAGGAGTGCCGCCCTCGGGCCTCGGGGGCTCCCTCCCATGTCCTAGTGGCAGCACTTAGCTCCGTGCTGGTGAGAAGACTTGAAGACTAGACTAGGTGCCGGACGCGGCCTTTCATTTGCTTTCCGTAGTTGGCTCGTCTCCTTTTTAATTGAAATTTGCTTCTGGTTACCTTGCTGATTTGGTTCTGTCGCCTTTTGCCGCTATTTCCGACTCCGGTTTAACCTGTTCTCTCTCTCGCATTCCTCACGAGGGGGCTAGGCAGGTGCCCTCGTGAGCGTTTTTCCTTTTCTCTGCCTTCCGTCTATTTTTTCATGAGGCACCCTCGTTCGAGCCCACAAGCTGGCACATTTCTCCTAATCCGTGCCCCTCGGGTACCGCGATACGAAGCGATGGGTCAAGGCTTGGGTGAACGATAAGCCTCCTAGCGAGCTTCCTAACGAATTTTTTGCAGTTCCTAAGTGCCCACTGAGTCAAGGAAGGCCTTGACAGGCACCAGGAAACAAGTGCCTCGTGAAGAGGAGGCTACCCCAAGCGTGCCAAGCTAAGTTGTCTCTACAGAAAACAACGACACAACACAGAAACGATAAGCATAACATAGTGATTTAGGAATCATGGTTTGATACACGCCCCTCCGGGGCCCATACTGGTTTCTTTTTTGATACAGGAAGGAAAGGAAGAACAAGATAAAAGCGGCACCTGCCCCTCAAGTGGTTCACGGGGACGGGCTCTTGGCGACGTCCTGAGCTCAGCCGGACCCCTCCTCACGCTTCACAGAGGTGCGGCGACGAGACGACCCGCTGCCACCTTCGAAGCGAGCGCGGCGGCGTGGCGGCTGGTCGTAGCCACCACTGCTGGAGCTGTCGCCAGGGGACGAGCCACCGTAGCTGGACGAGATGCGGTCGGCACCAAGGGTGGGTTCGCCCTCCTCCTCGTCCCGACCGACGCCAAGGCCGAGCACCTCCTCGCCGTCGTTCACCTCGGGGCAGCACCCGGTGCGGCGACCATCTTCCCCAAACACCCTCAGGTAGAGGGTCACATCACCGTCGTACTTGAAATGGAGGGTGCACCGCCTGCCCAGGCCGCGCGCGCGGGCGAACGTCTGCCAACCACGGGCCAGAGCTATGTTGCCCGCGATGGAGACCTCGACTGCAACCCAAGAAGCCCTGCTGCAGCAACCGTCCGCCTGCAGACAGAGCCCACCTGGACCTGAGGCTGGCAGCTCGTCGGCGAAGAAGCGCGGGAGCTGAAGCCAGTTGCCGGCCGGGTTCTCTGACCAGACGACGAACTCCGGCAGCACCTCCGCCGAGTGGAAGCGCGGCCGGGGAGGCCGTGCAACCATGGCATGTCAACCTTCATTGACAGGGCTGCCACGACTGGAACGACCCCTGCCACGCGCAGCGGCGCCACCGCGGGAGCGAGGGGCCGCAACGGGGGTCGCGGTGTGCTTGCGGGGACGGCCGCATCCATGCTTTCGCGCCGGGGAGCCGGGGCCCTCGCGAGGGGCCTTCCCTTTCTCCACGGCAGAGAACCTCTTCGACGGCGGCATTGGTGTCGGCGTTGGAGCAGAGGAGGAGAAGCCAGCGGAATGGGAAGAGATGGGCGACGGGGGCTCTGCCCCTCCCCATTTATAGCAAGAGAAGGACAACCAGCGCCCCCCCACGATCACAGGTAATGATGGTTTTCCCTTGCATGTCGCAGGGACTTGTAAAGTCGGGCAGTTGCCCAGGCAGCGTGGGGAAGCGGAGACGCCCACGTCCAATCAACCGCCATGCGTCGACCAAGGCCGCAGGCTATTGGGGCCCGTGGCGCTCTGCACTTGACCTTTGGCTTCGCCTCGAAGCCAAGCCCGAGCGTGCCTTGGGCCCGGGGACTACTGTCGGCGTTCTGGGAACGGGGGTCCCCAGACCTGCCTGCCTGCGGCCCACGGTGTGGCTCTGCGAGTGGGCCCGTTCGGCCCATCTTCACCAACAAGCATTCAAGACCCTCGCGAGGCGGACGATGCAAGACCTCTTCGGGAGTGGCCTCACCAGGTTGGCTCACAAGACCTCTTCGGGAGTGGCCTCACCACAACGGTGGCCCAAACTAGTATAAATCTTGTGTCCTTTGTGTTGCGAGTTCGTAGAGTTAGTCCTTGAGATCTTAGTGAAGCTAGGACGTGGATCGGTAGGGGGAGATCTTCGTGCGCACCCCAGTGTTCGAACCTTGAGGGTTTTGCCGGAACCCGTGATCCGACAAAATTGCCCTAGGTCTTCGTGAGCAAGCAAGTCGGATGCACACCAACTTAGTTTTCTTTTGAGCTTTCATACACTTATAGCTCTAGTGCATCTGTTGCATGGCAATCCCTACTCACTTGCATCGATATCAATTCACGGGCATCTCCATAGTCCTTTAATTTGCCTAGTTGATGTGAGACTTTCACCATTTTGTCTTCTCCTCACAACCTCCACCATATTGTTTTCCACCTATAGTGCTATATCCACGGCTCACGCTCATGTATTGTGTGAAAGTTGAAAAACTTGAGAACATTAAAAATATGAAACAATTGCTTGGCTTGTCATCGGGGTTGTGCATGATGAAATTTTTTGTGTGATGAAGACAGAGCATAGCCAGGCTATATGATTTTGTTGGGATAACTTTATTTGGCCATGATATTTTAAGAAGACATGATTGCTTTATTTAGTATGCTTGAAGTATTATAGTTTTTATGTCAATATTAAACTTTTGTTTTGAATCTTATGGATCTGAACATTCATGCCACATTAAAGAAAAATACATTGATAAATATGTTAGTAGCATTTCACATCAAAAATTTTGTTTTTATCATTTACCTACTCGAGGACGAGCAGGAATTAAGCTTGGGGATGCTTGATACGTCTCCAAAGTATCTATAATTTTTCGATTGTACCATGCTATTGTATTATCTATTTTGGATGTTTTATGTGCATTAATATGGTATTTATATTATTTTTGGGACTAACTTATTAACCTAGTGCTCAGTGCCAGTTTCCGTTTTTCCTTGTTTTTGACTTTTACAGAAAAGGAATATCAAAGAAGTCCAAATGGAATAAAACTTTACGATGATTTTTCTTGGACCAGAAGAAACCCACGAGACTTGGAGAGGAGGCGGGAAGCCCTACGGGGAGGCCACAAGCCATATGGGCGCGCCCTAGGGGGGCGCCCCCAGGGCTTGTGGGCCCCCCGTAGGCCTTCCAACACTAATTCCACTTCTATAAATACCCAAATATTCCCCTACACTAGAGGGCACACCAAAAAATATTTTTTCGCCGCCGCAAGCTTCTGTTCCCGTGAGATCCCATCTTGGGGCCTTTTCCGGCACTCCGCTGGAGGGGGATTCGATCACGGAGGGCCTCTACACTGACGTTGTTGCCCTTCCCATGATGTGTGAGTAGTTTACTGATACGTCTCCAACGTATCTACTTTTCCTAACACTTTTCCTCTTGTTTTGGACTCTAATTTGCATGATTTGAACGAAAGTAACCCAGACTAGCGCTGTTTTCAGCAGAACTACCTTGGTGTTGTTTTTGTCCAGAAATAAAAGTTCTCGGATTGGAACGAAACTTTGCGAGGACTTTTTATACAATTAAAGATAATGTCTGGAGCCAAGAACCACTGGAGGGGGCACCTCGGTGGGCACAACCCACCAGGGTGCGCCCCCCTCCAGGCGCACCCAGGTGGGTTGTCCCCACCTGGTGGCCCTGCAGACCTCAACCCTGATGCTATAAAATCACATTTTCGGAGAAAAAAATTGGGGGGAAGAATTATCACGTTTCACGAGATGGAGCCGGTGCCACCTCCTGTTCTTCATCGGGAGGCCAGATCTGGAGTCCGTTTGGTGCTCCGGGGAGGGGGATCTTCGATCTTCGTCATCACCAACCCTTCTCCATTGCCAATTCCATGATGCTCCCCACGGGAGTGAGCAATTCCTTCGTAGGCTCGCTGGTCGGTGAGGAGTTGGATGAGATTCATCATGTAATCGAGTTAGTTTTGTTAGGCTTGATCCCTAGTATCCATTATGTTCTGAGATTGATGTTGTTATGACTTTGCCATGCTTAATGCTTGTCACTTTGGGCCCGGGTGCCATGATTTCAGATCTGAACGGTGTATGTTATCACCATTATATCTATGTTCTAGATCCGATCTTGCAAGTTATAGTCACTACTACGTATTATGATCCGTGATACGTCTCCGTCGTATCTATAATTTTTGATTGTTCCATGCCAATATTATACAACTTTCATATACTTTTGGCAACTTTTTATACTATTTTTGGGACTAACATATTGATCCAGTGCCCAGTGCCAGTTCCTGTTTGTTGCATGTTTTATGTTTCGCAGAAACCCCATATCAAATGGAATCCAAACGGAATGCAAAAAATTGGCGAAGGTTTCAATCCAATCGGAGTTACGGATCTCCGGATATATAAGAAACGACGAAAGGGCAGAATACCAGAACGCAGAAACAGAGAGAGACAGAGAGACAGATCCAATCTCGGAGGGGCTCTCGCCCCTCCCATGCCATGGAGGCCAAGGACCAGAGGGCAAACCCTTCCACATCTAGGGAGGAGGTCAAGGAAGAAGAAGAAGAAGAAGAAGAAGAAGAAGGGGGCCCCTCTCCCCCTCTCTTCCTGTGGCGCCGGAACGCTGCCGTGGCCACCATCATCATCACCGCGATCTTCACCAACACCTCCGCCATCTTCACCAACATCTCCATCACCTTCCCCCCTCTATCTACAGCGGTCCACTCTCCCGCAACCCGCTGTACCCTCTACTTGAACATGGTGCTTTATGCTTCATATTATTATCCAATGATGTGTTGCCATCTTATGATGTTTGAGTAGATTTTCGTTGTCCTATCTGTGGTTGATGAATTGCTATGATTGATTTAATTTGCTTGTGGTTATGTTGCTGTCCTTTGGTGCCCATCATATGAGCGCACGCGTGGATCACACCATAGGGTTAGTTGTATGTTGATAGGACTATGTATTGGAGGGCAAGAGTGACAGAAGCTTCTACCTAGCATAGAAATTGATGCATACGGGATTGAAGGGGGGCCAATATAACTTAATGCTATGGTTGGGTTTTACCTTAATGAACGTTGGTAGTTGCGGATGCTTGCTAATAGTTCCAATCATAAGTGCATAGAATTCAAGTCAGGGATGACATGCTAGCAGTGGCCTCTCCCACATAAAACTTGCTATCGGTCTAGTAAAGTAGTCAATTGCTTAGGGACAATTTCTCAACTCCTACCACCACTTTTCCACACTCGCTATATTTACTTTATTGTGTCTTTATCTAAACAGCCCCTACTTTTTATTTACACGCTGTTTATTATCTTGCAAACCTATCCAACAACACCTACAAAGTACTTCTAGTTTTATACTTGATCTAGGTAAAGCGAACGTCAAGCGCGCGTAGATTTGTATCGGTGGTCGATAGAACTTGAGGGAATATTTGTTCTACCTTTATTTCCTCGTTGGGTTCGACACTCTTACTTATCGAAAGAGGCTACAATTGATCCCCTATACTTGTGGGTTATCAAGACCTTTTTTCTGGCGCCGTTGTCGGGGAGCAATAGCGTGGGGTGAATATTCTCGTGTGTGCTTGTTTTCTTTATCACTAAGTAATTTTTATTTTCTGTTCTTAGTTTTTCTCTATCTTTAGTTATGGATATGGAACACTTAATACCAAAAAAATAGGTTTACTTGCTACTCATGGAGATGGGGAACCTCCTAAAACCCTCGATGCTCGTTATGTGATAGATATTACGTACTACTTTGATAATCCTGAGAAAACCCCATTCAATTTGGTAATGGGAGACACGTTGGATCAACGTGAATACTTTAGGGATTATCGCTTGACTCAAAAAGGGAAACTATTATGGGATCAAATTTATATGTTGAAGTGGTATGCTAGGCAACTATGCTTGACATATGATTATAGTTGTTGCTCTAGGATGAAGGCTCCACAGCTTCCTTTTTCATGCAAATTTAATGATAATGAAACCTTGGTTCTTATGCTAGAGGTATATATGATTACTATGATGTGGAACAAATAGAAGAATTTGTTGCTTTTATGGGTGCTTATGAAATTGAATCTATATTTAAAGAGTGTGAAAATCTTTATGATGCTGTTTATAGACCTGAAAATTTAGCTATCCTTAAATATTGCTATGAGAATTATGAATACAATGCCGATATTGATGCATTTATTGAGAAAGTCTCCGCTGTCCAAGAAGAGACTAATATTTTGCAGGAGTCCATGGAAGAAGAAATTGATGAAACTGTTAGCTCATTGGATGAAAAAGATGAGGAGGAGAGCGAAGAACAAAAAGAGGAAGAGCGGATTGATCACTCGTTCCCACCTTCTAATGAGAGTAACTCTTCAACTCATACATTGTTTAATTTCCCTTCGTGCTTACCGAAGGATGATTGCTATGATGACTGTTATGATCCCGTTGATTCTCTTGAAATATCCCTTTTTGATGATGCTTGCTATGCTTGTGGCCAAGATGCCAATATTAATTATGCTTATGGAGACGAACTTGCTATAGTTCCTTATGTTAAACATGAAATTGTTGCTATTGCACCCATGCATGATAGTCCTATTATCTTTTTGAATTCTCCCGACTACACTATATCGGAGAAGTTTGTGCTTATTAAGGATTATATTGATGGGTTGCATTTTACTTTTACACATGATAATTTTGATAGATATAATATGCATGTGATTGCTGCTCCTAC
The DNA here is from genome assembly GCF_018294505.1 of Triticum aestivum. Lineage (NCBI taxonomy): Eukaryota > Viridiplantae > Streptophyta > Magnoliopsida > Poales > Poaceae > Triticum > Triticum aestivum. The sequence continues at coordinate 305,412,456 of NC_057808.1, read as the reverse complement.
TTGCAATTATTATGAGAGAGGAACTATATCTCCACCTCTCTATGTTTCCAACATGATAAAATTGCAAGAAACTATTTATACTATGCACTGGCCTTTACTATGTGTGCGTGAATTGTTCTTTTATGACATGCCGATGCATAGGAAGAGAGTTAGACTTCGTCATTGCTTGATATATGTTGCTTTGTGCTCACTACTAAATGCCAAATCATTGCTAATTAAAATTGGCTTTGATACACCTTGGGATCCGGGTGGATTCACCACTTGAGCACTATATGCCTAGCTTAATGGCTTTAAAGAAAGCGCTGCCAGGGAGACAACCCGGAATTTTTAGAGAGTCATTTATTTCTGTTGAGTGCTTTCATTTAGTTTAAAAAGAAAAAAAATAAAGAGGGGAACCTAAAAATTTTCAAAAAGGAAAGTGAAAGTGAGAAAGACAAGCATTGTTGAAGTGGGAGAGCTCCTTGAACTTTGTTCATGCTCACGGAAACTTTGTGAATATTAATTACAGAAACTTTTCAATAAAAATAATTATCCCCTTATACAATTCCATTGTATTATAAAAATAATGTGCCAACACTACAGGAATCAGCTACTTTGCCGTCTGCCACGGCAGACGGCAAAGGCAAGGATGGCGGACGGAAAAAGGCTCCGGCAAAGTACGGATCGATAAAGAGCTTCTTTGTCGTCTGCTTTTTGAAGCAGACGGCAAAGGGGCCTTTGCTATCAGCGGCTGACGGCAAAGAATGCCGATGGCAATAAATGCGATGTTAGTCCGTTAGGCGGCTAACGGTAGCCTTTGTCGTCCGCCGCTGACGGCAAAGAGCATCCGGCTTTTGCCGTCCGCCGAATGACGTCAGCTGGACGTCACTGCAGGACAAGCCTTTGCCGTCTGCTGCTGTAGGCAAATGTGGGCATTCTTTGCCATCTGCCATTGTAGGCAAAGCCTTTGCCGTCCGCCGCTGTAGGCAAACTGACCAAATGGGTAAGCTCCCAGGGAGCACAGGTGGCCGCCGGGTGGCTTCTTTGCCGTCCGCGGCACACGGCAAAGGAGCCTTTGCCATCAGCGGCTGACGGCAAAGGTGCCTCTTTTTTCTGTTTTTTTTAATCCAGCAATTTTCACAGCAAATATATGACATATATATATATATATATGTATATTTCACAGGGCTATTTAACAGCAAACATATGACATGTCCATCACATAAGTTTCATCGTGCATACATATATAGTTCCATCCATTCATACATAGCAAGTTGCACATACACATTGTTCCATCCATACATATTATAATGCAAAGTTTCATCAAGATAGCAAGTTCCATCATAGCAAGCTAGCTTCCGAGAAGTGAATGAAATCTGCAAAATGGCAAATAAGAAAGTTAGAGAAAGGTGACTAGAAGAAGAAGTATATGCCATTTATGAGCTAACTTAGGTGAAATGGATCATTTATGAGCTAACTTAGTTGAAATGGATCGTTTATGAGCTAACCTAGGTGAAATAGATCGTTTATGAGCTAACTTAGGTATAATGCATCATTTTAGAGCTAACCTAGGTAAGATGGGTCATTTTGGAGCTAACCTAGGTGAAATGGATTGTTTTTTAGCTAAGTTAGGTGAAATGGATCGTTTATGAGCTAACCTAGGTGAAATAGATCGTTTATGAGCTAACTTAGGTAAAATGCATCATTTTAGAGCTAACCTAGGTGTGATGGGTCATTTTGGAGCTAAACTAGGTAAAATGGATCGTTTGTGAGCTAACCTAGGTGAAATGGATCGTTTATAAGCTAATCTAGGTAAAATGGGTCATTTTAGAGCTAACTTGGGTAAAATGCATCATTTTGGAGCTAACCAAGGTAAGATGGGTCATTTTGGAGCTAACCTAGGTAAATGGGTCATTTTAGAGCTAACATAGGTAAAATGGATCATTTTGGAGCTAGTCTAGGTAAAATGGGTCATTTTAGAGCTAACTTGGGTAAAATGGATCATTTATGAGCTAACTAGTCATTTTAGAGCTAACTTAGGTAAAATGGATTGTTTATGAGCTAACTAAGCTAATTATGCCATTTTTGACATAAGTAAGCTAAGTACATGTCATTATTGAGCAAACGTAGTTAACTAAGCATATTAGAGCTAACTTAGGTCATTTTGGAGGAAATAAAGCTAAGTATAGATCGTTTTAGAGCCAACTTAGGTAAAATGGATGGTTTTGGAGGTCAGTAAGCTTATTAAGTCATTTTGGGGGAAAAGAAGCTAACTCTAGGTCATTGTGGTAAGCATATCACTACTGGAATTAGCTTATTTGCCGTATGCCAGTTCTTTGTCGTCTGCTAGCTGACGGCAAAGAAGGTCTTTGCCGTCGGCTTACAAAAAACGGACGGCAAAGAACTGGCTAATGGCAAAGAAGAATTTTGCCATCAGCCTGTTCTTTGTCGTCCGCTAGCTGACAGCAAAGATTCTTTGCCGTCAGTTGGCTGACGGCAAAGAGAGAGGTGGCCCCACTTACGAGCTGATTAGATAAAACTTAACGGCTCCCCTCTTTGTCGTCCGCTAGCGGACGGCAAAGAGAGAAAAATAGCGGACGGCAAAGCAAGGCGGACGGCAAAGACCTAACTTCACTAACCTAACTAACGGCCGAGCCCCCCACCCCTTCCTCTCTGTTTCTCTCCCTCTCTCCTCCCGACGACCAGATCGACCCCCCGCCGCCCCCCACCCGCCGCCGCCCCCCACCCGCCGCCGCCCCCACCATCGCCCCCGCCACCCGCCGCAGCCTGCCTCGTCGCCCCACCACCCCGCCGCCCCCCACCCGCCGACGCCCCGTCGCCCCACCATCCCGCCCCCCGGCGCCCCACCATGTTGTCGCCCGACCGTCCCACTGCCCCGCAGCCCCCACCACCCGCCCACCACCCCGGCGTCACCGCGGCCCCATCGGCCCCGCCTCCCTGCCGGCTCCCCCTGAGCTCCACCGGCCCGGAGCTCCACCGCCCCGGAGCCCTACCACCCCCGTCGCCACCGCCACCCTGCCGCCCGCCGCCCCTGTCGCCACCGCCACCCCCTGAGCTCCGGTGAGTTATTTTTTTCTTTTTTCTTTTTTTGCTGTTTAATTGTTTGTGTTAGATTTAGGTCTAGATATGTGTTAGTGTTAGTGTTAGATTTAGTGCTAGATATGTGTTAGTGTTAGATTTAGTGCATGGGTTTTAGATAATTAGTTATATTATTAAAAGAAGTAGAAAAAAGATGAAAAAAGAAGAAGAAGAAAAGAAGAATATGTAGAAGGGGAAGAAGAGGAGATGGAAAGAAGAAGAAGAAGAAGAAAGGAAAGAAGAAGAAGGATAGAAGGAAACACCCCGACACGACACCCCGACCCCCTGACCCCGACACTCTGACCCCGACACCACACCCCGACCCCCTGACCCCCTGACCCCGACACCCCGACCCCGACACCACACCCCGACACCCTGACCCCGACACGACACCCCGACCCCGAAATAGTACCCCGACCCCGACCCCGACACCAACACCTCCCGAAAAGGTGCTCTTTGGCCTTCTAGAGGCCGACGGGGTCATATATTTGTGAATTATGAGTTAGGTCATATATTTTTTGATTTTGTTATGAAAAACATCATATATAATTGTGTTGGTCGGGTAGATTTAAATGTGCAGTTGTTTCATCGCTGCGAGGTTTGGTGTTCGACGACCTCCCGGTGCGTTTGAGGAGCTCTGCCCCTTCGTTCGTGGGTGAGCACAAATGACATGTCCTCCTCCCCCCTTAATAATTTGCTCTTTTCTGGTGTTCGTGCCGATGAAACTTGATAGCTAGCTATATATCTGTCTTGAATCATCAGTATGCGTAACCAATATGTGTCTCCCGTTCAAAAGCGTTATAGTTATAAATATGCATGCATTTGCATATTTATAACCGTGATTCTTTCGAATTGTCCAACACTATCCATTGACAGCCCGAGTATGTGTAGATTGGGTTCATTTTCCCATATGCTTTGCTCCGGATCCAACGCATAAATTTCATCAGTGCCTCCCCTGTTGTTCTCCGGGTACACATCCTCTCTGTTTATTGCAGAGACGTGTATTAGGAGAACAGCGGGGAGGTGCTGCCGAAATTCTGCGTCGGATCCGGAGCATAGCATGGGAAAATGAACTCAATCTACACATACTCGGGTGGGATTAGGACCTATCATTACCTATTAGAGTGTAGGTTGCATGGACGTAATAAAATTGACAAAGTAGATCAACTGATGAATATATACATGGTGAATTATATATATATATATATATATATATATATATATATTTGTTGTGTGTCCAGTAGCTCGGAAAGTCAAGATGAGTGATCGTGCGTGGATGTACACCGGTCACACTGGTCAGAACAAATGGAGCACTGAATGGTTCACAAAAACCAAGGGGTTTGTGCAAGCCACATTTGCAAATGGCCAGAGGAAAACCTGGTACCCCTGTTTACGGTGCGGCAATTGGGAAAAGAGGACAGAGGCTGAAATGGGCAAACACCTGCAGAAGAGTGGTTTTACGCCCGATTATACGGTGTGGACATTTCATGGTGAGTCTGCCCGACGTGACCGAGCTGAGGTGGATCGTCGTCACACCGACGAGCATGGTACCGGGATGGAAAACATGGTGCAAGACTTCGATGATGCTCGGGATTCGGACGAGGAGATGGAGGAATCTGCAAAGGCCTTCAATGAAATGTTGGAGTCTTCAAAACGTCCGCTCCATGAGCACACTGGGCTTTGTTAGTTGGATGCCATCTCACAAGTAATGGCTCTCAAGGCTCAGTTCAACTTGGGCAGAGAATGCTACGACGCAATGATGACAGTATTTGGACGCTTTCTACCCAAAGGCCATGTAATGCCTGCGAACCTGTACCAGTCGGACAAAATCCTCCGTGCACTGAAGATGCCCTATGAGAAGATACATGCCTGTGAGAAAGGATGTTCTTATTTAGGCTTGACTATGCGGACTTGAACTATTGTCCCATTTACAAGTCTTCCAGGTATGTTGTGGTAGACAACAGTATGGGTGAGAAGAGACATACCAAAATCCCCGTTAGTGTTCTTTGGTATATGCCAATCGTACCAAGACTTCAACGTCTTTTCATGGTCGAAGAGACGGCCAAACAGGTGACATGGCACAAAACGGGCAAAAGAACCGAACTAGATGCAGATGGGAATCTGATGATCGTACACACATCGGATGGTGTTGCGTGGAAAAAGTTTGATGAATTACATGCTGACAAAGCGGCGGATCCGAGGCATCCTCGAGTCGGCATCAGCACGAATGGGTTCAGTGTGTTTGGTCTGACGGCAGCCCAATACAGTTGTTGGCCCGTATTTTTCTTTCCACTCAATCTCCCCCCGGACAGATTATGCAAAGAAAGAACATTTTCCTGACGTTGATAATTCCAGGGCCCAACTATCCGGGGAAAAGTATGAATGTGTACATGCAGCCGCTTAAGGAAGAATTGCAAGAAGCCTAGGATAATGGGTTCAAGACATACGACGCCTATAGCAAACGGAACTTCATAATGCGTGTCTGGTACATGTACTCGACGCATGACTTGCCGGCGTATGCGCTATTCGTTGGCTGGTGTGGGCATGGAAGGTTCCCGTGCCCCACATGTAAGGGAGCTCTTGAGTTTCGTTGGCTTCAGGCCGGTAGCAAGTTTTCTTGCTTCGACATGCATAGACAGTTCCTGGATCCTCGCCATAAGTTCAGGAAAGACAAGAAGAACTTCATCAGAGGTAGAGTTGTCAAAAACTCTGCACCACCTGCGTTGACAGGCCAACAGACCCTGGATCAGTTAAACGCTCTTGAGCCAGATCCAGAGCGTCCAGGGTACTTCAAGGGGTATAATTCTAAGCACGCCTGGACTCACAAGACATGCTTATGGGATCTGCCTTACTTCAAAGACCTCCTTTGCCCACACAACATCGAAATGATGCACACTGAGAAGAATATTGCCGAGGCACTTTTTGGTACATTGTTCGGCATAGATGGGAAGTCAAAGGATAATACTAAGGCTAGAGTCGATCTGGAGGCGCTATGTGATAGGTCGTTACAAAACATGAAAGAACCGAAAGGAAAGCAGAACTGGACGAAGCCAAAGGCATGGTTCAATCTTGGAAGGCCAGCTATGAGGGAAATTATCTTGTGGGTGAAAATGCAGTTGATGTTCCCCGATGGGTATGCAGCGAATCTAAAGAGGGGAGCGAGTCTTGATAAATTGAAGATATTTGGTCTCAAGAGTCATGATTGGCACATATGGATTGAGCGGGTAATGCCGGTGATGTTGCGTGGCTTCATCCCTGAGGATGAATGGCTACTACTGGCAGAACTCAGCTATTTCTTCCGTGTTCTTTGTGCGAAAGAACTATCGCCAAGCGTGCTAGAAGAAATGGAAGAGTTGGCGCCAGAGTTGATCTGCAAGTTAGAGAAGATATTTCCACCGGGCTTCTTTAATCCAATGCAGCATTTGATTTTGCATCTCCCGACCGAGGCAAGATTGGGGGGGCCCGTGCAAAATCGTTGGTGCTACCCAACTGAGAGGATGCAGAAGACGCTTCGAGAAAAATGTAAAAATAAATGTAGAATTGAAGCATCGATGGCTGAGGCATTCATCACTGAGGAGGCGGCAAACTTCGTGACAGCACACTACGAAGCCAAAAATCGTCATTTGCATAATCTGAAGCCTCGGTACAAAGCTGACGACCCTAAAAAGGGTGGATCCAACCTCAGCCTATTCAAAGGGAATCTCGCACCAGCCAGTGTTTCAAAACCAGTATCTTTGGATAACGAAGAATGGCGGACCATTTGTTGTATATCTTCAACAACCTAATAGAAGTGCGGCCGTACATCGAGTAAGTTCTCGGTACATTTTTTCGCAACTTCTATTTCCTTTGAACTGCTCTTATTCCTGGATATTTCATACAGTCAATATGTCGCCATATTCTCGTATGGAGCGGTGATCCAAAAGGATTCCGTCGAAGAGTATGAGCTTCTCGCAAAGCAAGAAGGCGGCTATCCCGGTTTCATCTCTTGGTTCAAACAAACGGTAACTTCTATTAGACAATTTCATTTCATTCGCTAATTTGTGCGTAATGCAACAATCCTTTCGTATTAAACTTTTGGCTAATTCAGAGTCTATGGACGCCGAATTGAGACAAGTCGCTAATGGTTTTGACTATAAGGTCCGTTCATTTGACAAATACGACATCAATGGGTATCGCTTTCGTACCTATGGCAAAGAGCTATCTATGGCCGACTGAAAGTCTACAAATTGTTGTGTATCTGCTATCGGCGAAGGAGGTACCGAGTATTATGGGAGAGTTGAAGCAATTTATGAACTTCTGTTCTATGGTGAAAACCCACCAAATGTCGTAGTCTTCAAATGTTATTGGTTTCAGCCGAAGGAGACTAGAAGGACTCATGAACATATAGGGCTAGTTGAAATCAAACAAAGCACCCATTTAGATGTTCCTGATGTCTATATTACGGCTCAACAGTCGACCCAAGTATTCTATCTACCGTGGGCCTGCCAAACTAATCCAAATCTGAAAGGTTGGGATGTTGTTTATGAAGTGCCGCCACGTGCTAGACTATCTCCCCCAAAGGAAGAGGATTATGAACCTCACATTAACCCAGACGCATATGAAGGAGAATTCTTCCAAGAGACACGTCTTTCCAAAAAGCGTTTCAAGAACCGCTATACTTCACCCCAAAACATTGAAGTAGACAGCAACAGTGAATCCGACATCAACCCAGAGGAGGAACAAGAAGAGCCGGAAGAAGAAGAGGTTACTGCTGCGGATAACCTGTCAATGCTTGACCGATTACGTCAAGGTGGCCTTCCACATGTTGATGCCACTGAACCCTATGAGCCCATCATTGATTATAGTGATGATGATGATTATGCATTTATTGATGATAGTGATCGAGATTATTAGTAGTGTCAGGTATTCAATTTTTTTATGTTGTACTTGATGATGATACACTTAAGTGATATACATATTATTATTCATGTCAGTATTTTTTATGTTGTACTAATTTTGTTTACTCTTTGTCATGGCAGGTGTTGAAAGATGGTGGGCACCGGTCGGTAGCGCTCCGAGGCCCCTTCTTCGTCGGCGCATGGTGGGAGGTCTTCCATTCCACACGCACCTCTCTGCCGAGCGTTGCTGGACAGTATGGAGACACCGCCGGGCCCTTTTTTGTCGACAGCGGTGCCCAGCAGGGGACGAGGTAAGGGAGGGAAGAAGAGAGGAGTTGGAGCACGTGGTCGCGAGAGAGGAGGTAGGGTGACTGCTAGGGCGCCTTCCTCGCTGCCACCCCTAGCTGTTTCACCCGAGCACGTGACTGCTAGGGTGGACTTGTCTGAGGAGGAGGCTACACGGACTCCGGTCCACGAGCCTTCAGCCCACGAGCCTCGGGTCGACGGGCCTTCGGCCCACGAGACCCCGGAGGAGCACACGTCTGGATGGGGTACCTGGCCGGATGAGCCTGAGGGGCCGAGTGGCCATGCTGATGATGGCGGGGAGCCGACTGATATTGAGGTGGAGGGGGGCACCGTCTACCAGCGTGGTTGTACACGGCTCCCGTCCGTGCCGGTGACCCGCGAGCAGAGGTGGTTGATTTTCCCTAATGGGGAGAGGTAAGTGCATTTAATCTTTTTGTACCTTCTGCATTCACGTTTCTTCAAATATCTAATGCGTTGGCCTTCTCATGCTGTAGGGGTTGGGACCACCATCATAGTGTCCGCCGGCCCAACTCCTTCCTTGGAGTTCTTTGTCGGCAAAACTTCCCGGGGTTTGTCACGTTGCCTGGTGAGGGTCGGCTTCCAGAGCTTGGATTGAGCTGGGAGCACTACTTGGCTGCCTCGGCCCCGCCGGGTGAGATTATCGACGGTGTCTTGTGCAAGACGAGGGCAGACGTGGTGATCAGAAAGTTCTGGGTAATTTCTCCTTTACACAAGTAAATATCTTCAACTAGCTAGTTATTAATTGTACTAATCAATATTGTCTCATTTGATTGCAGACATTCTACAGGTGTGAGGAGGGGTACGAGGAGGACGCGGCAAATGTTATCGATTACGTCTGCAAGCGCCTACTACAGAACTTACGGCACGAGGCTCGGGTGCAGGCTGTTCGAGACTACTACGCCTTGCGTGGTATCAAGAAGACCAAGCCGGCGTGCCGCGAAAAGTTCCTGAGTAAGGAGCAGTACATGAAGGTAATTCTTAAGGCCTTGTACTTACTTCCTTCATTTAGTAATTCATAGCCGTAGCGCTCAAGTTTCTATTTGCTAACTTAGGCACCTCCGAGATGGTGTGCGGATCGGATGGATTGTTGGGAGGTGTTGGTCAATGAGTGGTGCTCAAAAGAATGGCTAGCCCTCCACAACGAGGCCAAGGACAAACGTGCCCAAATGGAAGGTGTGCCACACCATCAAGGCAGCTCCAACTTATATCAGTTCGGGCGGAACTGGGTATGTGGTTTGCTTCATGATTCATGCAATTCATTCATCATGCTAGCTTGAGCCCTTTAATTACTAATTTACTTTGTTTCTCTCTTTCAGGCATGTTGCAATAAGGCAAATAAGGTGCCAGAGGTGTACGACCTGTATGCCATGGCCCACACTGCCTCTTTCAAGAATGTCAAGACATTCTCTCCGTCTGACCTCGATGATGCAAACAACTTCACCAACATCTCCTCCCATGACAAGCTCGTGAAATATAGAGATGAGGGGAAGGCGAGGAAAGGGGAGGACTTTAACCCGAGCTAGGGTCCCATTGATCCAGAGCTGGTGATGATATCTGGTGGCGGGAGGTCCCATGGCTCCATAGCCATTGGAGATGGACTTATCCGTTGTCCTAGCACTCTCCCGGAGATCAAGGTGCGCCAGTCGAGCTCCGCTCCTGAGATAAGGCCTCGTGAACGGCCAGTCCAACTCGCCATCAAGGTTAGTTATACATACTCAGCTATCTTTCTCCATTACATTGTGTGTGCTTCCATTAATGATTACAAATGGTAACGAGGAGTGGTGTTGCAGGCTGCTATACAGAGTGAGAGAGATAGAACGGAGAAACTTCTGGCGGAGGCGGCGGAGAGGCAGCGGGAGTTGGAGGAGAGGACGACAAAGATGTTGGAGGAGGAGAGGGCACGGAATGACATGCAGGCAATGGCCATGTACGAGCTCCTTGTGGTAAGTTTCTTCTGCAGATTAGCCAAAACATTCATGTAGTGTTTGTCTCATTACTAACTAGTATGACTGAGTCGTCAAAACCAAATGTGCAGTTTGTGTGCAAGAAGACCGGTCAGACCGCTCCACCGATGCCAGTGATTGCTCCTGGGACCACGGTGAGTTTAATTTGAATGGACATTAGTTGCTAGTCTTAACATTTGAGTGTCATCAGGCTAACGAGACATTGGAAATGATCTTTGGTGCAGCGTAACTCCAGACAAGCATCTCACGGTCCTTCTCCAGCTACAGGCACGAGCCAGCCCGCTCCTACACCTTCATGATCATTGTAAGTTTCTCTAGTGTTTTTCTTAACAAATTCGTAAAGACCTAGACTTAGCCTTATTTCCTCAAGGTTTGCCTTTAGGATGTTTACAATGCTTGTTGGTTTGTACGGTGCAGGACAGAAACTTTGGCTGTTGTGCGCGATTTTTCATTTTTTACTCGAACGTCAAACGGTTCTGAAACTTTTTGCAATGTAATTCAATACAAATTGTTTATGTTTCATAATTTTGGCGAAATTTTTGAAGTACCATAAGTATGGTTAATGTTCAGATTGTTACAGACTGTTCTGTTTTAGACAGATTCTGTTTTTGATGCATAGTTTGCTTGTTTTGATGAAACTATCAATTTCTATCAGTGGTTTAAGCCATGGAAAAGTTATATTACAGTAGCTAAAATGCAAAAACGAAATGTGAATTAGTTTTCAACAGTACTTAGAGTAGTGATTTGCTTTATTATACTAACGGATCGTACCGAGTTTTCTGTTGAAGTTTTGTGTGGATGAAGTGTTCGATGATCGAGAAGGTCTCGATATGAGGAAAAGGAGGAGAGGAAAGAGCTCAAGCTTGGGGATTCCCAAGGCACCCCAAGTAAATATTCAAGGATACTCAAGCGTCTAAGCTTGGGGATGCCCCGGAAGGCATCCCCTCTTTCTTCAACAAGTATCGGTATGTTTTCGGATTCGTTTCGTTCATGCGATATGTGCAAATCTTGGAGCGTCTTTTGCATTTAGTTTTCACTTTTCTTCTATGCACCACGCTGGTATGAGATAGTCCTTGGTTGATTTATAGAATGCTCTTTGCACTTCACTTATATCTTTTGAGTATGGCTTTATAGAATGCTTCATGTGCTTCATTTATATCATTTGAAGTTTGGATTGCCTGTTTCTCTTCACAATAGAAAACCGCCATTTGTAGAATGCTCTTTTGATTCACTTATATTTGTTAGAGAGTGGGCATATCTTTTGTAGAAAGAATTGAACTCTCTTGCTTCACTTATATCTATTTAGAGAGATGACAGGAACTGGTCATTCACATGGTTAGTCATAAATTCCTACACAAAACTTGTAGATCACTGAATATGATATGTTTGATTCCTTGCAATAGTTTTGCGATATAAAGATGGTGATATTAGAGTCATGCTAGTGGGTAGTTGTGGATTGTAGAAATACTTGTGTTGAAGTTTGTGATTCCCGTAGCATGCACGTATGGTGAACCGTTATGTGATGAAGTCGGAGCATTATTTATTTATTGATTGTCTTCCTTATGAGTGGCGGTCGGGGACGAGCGATGGTCTTTTCCTACCAATCTATCCCCCTAGGAGCATGCGTGTAGTACTTTGTTTCGATAGCTAATATACTTTTGCAATAAGTATGTGAGTTCTCAATGACTAATGTTGAGTCCATGGATTATACGCACTCTCACCCTTCCATCATTGCTAGCCTCTTCGGTACCGTGCATTGCCCTTTCTCACCTCGAGAGTTGGTGTAAACTTCGCCAGTGCATCCAAACCCCGTGATAGGATACACTCTATCACATATAAGCCTCCTTATATCTTCCTCAAAACAGCCACCATACCTACCTATCGTGGCATTTCCATAGCCATTCCGAGATATATTGCCATGCAACTTCCACCATCACCATATACATGACTTGAGCATTCATTGTCATATTGCTTTGCATGATCGTAAGATAGCTAGCATGATATTCTCATGGCTTGTCCGTTTTTTGATATCTTTGCTATGCTAGATCATTGCACATCCTGGTACACTGCCAGAGGCATTCATATAGAGTCATATCTTTGTTCTAGATATCGAGTTGTAATATTGAGTTGTAAGTAAATAAAAGTGTGATGATGATCATCATTATTAGAGCATTGCCCCAGTGAGGAAAGGATGATGGAGACTATGATTCCCCCACAAGTCGGGATGAGACTCCGAACTTTACAAAAAATAAAAGAGGCCAAAGAAGCCCAAATAAAAAAAGAGGCCAAAGAAGCCCACCAAAAAAATAAAAAAAATGAGAGAAAAAGAGAGCGGGGGCAATGTTACTATCCTTTTACCAGACTTGTGCTTCAGAGTAGCACCATGCTCTTCATATAGAGAGTCTCTTGAGTTATCACTTTCATATACTAGTGGGAATTTTTATTATAGAACTTGTCTTGTATATTCCGATGATGGGCTTCCTCAAATGCCCGAGGTCTTCATGAGCAAGCAAGTTGGATGCACACCCACTTAGTTTCCAGTTTGAGCTTTCATACACTTATAGCTCTTAGTGCATCTGTTGCATGGCAATCCCTACTCCTCGCATTGACATCAATTGATGGGCATCTCCATAGCCCATTGATTAGCCGCGTCGATGTGAGACTTTCTCCCTTTTTGTCTTCTCCACACAACCTCCACTATCATATTCTATTCCACCTATAGTGCTATGTCCATGGCTCACGCTCATGTATTTAGGAAATATGGGAGGAAGAATCAATGCGAGACGGTGCCCGAGGTGGCAACGAGGCAGGGGGCGCGCCTGCCCCCTAGGAGCGCCCCTCATAAGGCGGTTGCTGCTCTTCTTTGGCCGCAAGAAAGCTAATTTTCGGAGAAAAAAAATTTGGGCGAAGGTTTCAATCCAATCGGAGTTACGGATCTCCGGATATATAAGAAACGGCGAAAGGGCAGAATACCAGAACGCAGAAACAGAGAGAGACAGAGAGACAGATCCAATCTCGGAGGGGCTCTCGCCCCTCCCATGCCATGGAGGCCAAGGACCAGAGGGGAAACCCTTCTCCCATCTAGGGAGGAGGTCTAGGAAGAAGAAGAAGGGGGCCCCTCCCCCCTCTCTTCCGGTGGTGCCGGAACACTGCCGTGGCCACCATCATCATCACCGCGATCTTCACCAACACCTCCGCCATCTTCAACAACATCTCCATCACCTTCCCCCTCTATCTACAGCGGTCCACTCTCCCGCAACCCGCTTTACCCTCTACTTGAAAATGGTGCTTTATGCTTCATATTATTATCCAATGATGTGTTGCCATCCTATGATGTCTAAGTAGATTTTCGTTGTCCTATCGGTGGTTGATGAATTGCTATGATTGATTTAATTTGCTTGTGGTTATGTTGCTGTCCTTTGGTGCCCATCATATGAGCGCGCGCGTGGATCACACCATAGGGTTAGTTGTATGTTGATAGGACTATGTATTGGAGGGCAAGAGTGACAGAAGCTTCTACCTAGCATAGAAATTGATGCATACGGGGTTGAAGGGGGACCAATATAAATTAATGATATGGTTGGGTTTTACCTTAATGAACGTTAGTAGTTGCAGATGCTTGCTAATAGTTACAATCATAAGTGCATAGAATTCCAAGTCAGGGATGACATGCTAGCAGTGGCCTCTCCCACATAAAACTTGCTATCGGTCTAGTGAAGTAGTCAATTGCTTAGGGACAATTTTGCAACTCCTACCACCACTTTCCACACTCGCTATATTTACTTTATTGTGTCCTTATCTAAACAGAGCCTAGTTTTTATTTACGCGCTCTTTATTATCTTGCAAACCTATCCAACAACACCTACAAAGTACTTCTAGTTTTATACTTGTTCTAGGTAAAGCGAACGTCAAGCGCGCATAGAGTTGTATCGGTGGTCGATAGAACTTGAGGGAATATTTGTTCTACCTTTAGCTCCTCGTTGGGTTCGACACTCTTACTTATCGAAAGAGGCTACAATTGATCCCCTATACTTGTGGGTTATCAATCCGGCAACCCCAGAGTGACAAAAGCTGGGACACTTCTCAGTGATGACCGTAGTTTGAGGAGTTCATGTATTCACTATGTGTTAATGCTTTGTTCCGGTTCTCTATTAAAAGGAGGCCTTAATATCCCTTAGTTTCAATAAGACCCCGCTGGCACGGGAGGGTAGGACAAAATATGTCATGCAAGTTCTTTCCATAAGCACGTATGACTATTTACGGAATACATGCCTACATTATATTTATGAACTGGAGCTAGTGCCGTATCGCTCTAGGTTATGACTGTTATATGATGAATATCATCCAACGAATTCACCGATCCAATGCCTACGAATTTCTTTCATATTGTTCTAGCTAAGTTACCACTGCTACTGTTACTATTACACTTGCTACAAAATCATTGCTATCACTGTCACCGTTACTATTGCTATTGCTACTACTATCAATACTATCATACTACTTTGCTACTGATCACTTTGCTGCAGATAATTAATCTCCAGGTGTGGTTGAATTGACAACTCAGCTGCTAATACTTGCAAATATTCTTTGGCTCCCCTTTTGTCGAATTAATAAATTTGGGTTGAATACTCTACCCTTGAAAACTGTTGCGATCCCCTATACTTGTGGGTCATCAAGACCTTTTTCTGGCGCCGTTGCCGGGGAGCATAGCTATATTTGTTGAGTCACTTGGGATTATTATCAAATTATCACTATGAAGAATCTGAAGGACGCTAAGAATAAGATTTTTCCCTCTAAGACGAGGGGAGGTAAGGAACTGCCATCTAGCTCTGCACTTGATTCACCTTCTGTTATAAGTAGACTTGCAACACCACCACATGCTATTAATCCTGATATGTCACAAGTTATTGATGATTCTACTTCTGCTACGAATGATGTTTATGATGATGCTAGTACCTTGCTTGATGATAATGTGCCACTAGGTGAATTTCTTGATGAATAACTTGCTAGAACTAAAGCTTTTGAGAGTGCTGAAACTGATAAAATTGTTGAATCTGATGAAGAGCTTGAAACTGGAAATCTTGAAACACCTATTAGAACTAGTTCTCCTAGATATGAATTGCCTAAGATACCGGAAGGCTATGTTATGGATGAGGAGACCACTAGAGACTTTCTTGCTTGCAATGATAGGGATGATCTTAAGAAATTATTATGCAAACTGAAAGAAAAATCTTTGAGTTCTAGAATGAAATGTGATCCTAAGTTTTCTACTTCACCTATCTTTGTTGATGATAAGGATTATGAATTCTCTGTCGAACCAGAGTTAATTACTTTGGTTGAATTGAAGGAAATATGCCCTAGAGGCAATAATAAAGTTGTTATTTTATATTTCCTTACTCATGATAAAGGTTATTATTCATGCTAGAATTGTATTTATCGTGAACTTAAATACATGTGTGAATACATAAACAAATACCGTGTCCCTAGTGAGCCTCTCCTAGACTAGCTCGTTGATCAAAGATGGTTAAAGTTTCCTAACCATAGACATGTGTTGTCATTTTATAACAGGATCACATCATTAGGAGAATGATGTGATTGACAAGACCCATCCGTTAGCTTAGCATTATGATCGTTCAGCTTTATTGCTATTGCTTTCTTCATGTCAAATACATATTCCTTCGACTATGAGATTATGCAACTCCCGGATACCGGAGGAATACGTTGTGTGCTATCAAACGTCTTCGTTTTGCTCATCAAGGTGGACGTCATTAAGGAGCATCCAAAGAGTGAAGAACTCCGAATGTGGGTGACGGAGACAACCATGTCCTGATTGATCTTGAAGATCCAAGCGTTCCCCGCGAGGGCGTCACGGACCGTCCAATTCTTTCCTCTCAGGCCGCAAACATGAGCGGCGCAATATCCTTGGGTTTGTGACCAAGAAGCCACGGGGAGCCCTAAAATGGCGTTTTGGCGCCATCCCCTACGGTGATAGTCATAGAGGCATAGAAAAACTCAAGGTCCTCCTCCGTGCACGGGTTTCCAAGGCCAACCCATAATCTGCGGGGCTCATTCCATTCATACCATAGCCATCGGAGCTGCAAAGCACGTGCAAACTTGTCGGTATCGAGCACCCTGAGGCCACCATATTCTTTTGGTCAACAAATCACTTGCCAGTTGACCTTGCATTCTGCTCCCGTTGTCTTGTCTGAGCCGGACCAAAGGAAAGCTCTCTCGATTTTGTTAAGGCTATTGAGAAAGCTCTAAGGCACGATGAGGGGCATGATGGAGAACACTGCTTGGGAGGTAATGACCGACCTAACAAGTGTCGTATGACCGATGGTAGTGATGTTTTGGCCCTCCCAAGTGACCAATTTGCCGGCCGCCTTGTCCTCACGGTATTGGAAATCCAACTTGTTCAGTTGCCAAAGTGAGAGTGGTAGGTCTAGGTATTTGACCGGAAAAGTGGCACGCGTTGCTGGCATGCCCTGAAGAATTTGCTCAAGGTCAAGGTGATTGCAACGAATAGGCACAACCGAGTTTTTTTGGAAGTTGGAGAAGAGGCCCGTCTGAAGAAAATATGCCCTAGAGGAAATAATAAAGTTGTTATTTTATATTTCCTTATTCATGATATAGGTTTATTATTCATGCTAGAATTGTATTGATCAAAAACCTTAATACATGTGTGAATACATAAACAAACACCGTGTCCCTAGTGAGCCTCTACTAGACTAGCTCGTTGATCAAAGATGGTTAAGGTTTCCTAACCATGGACATGAGTTGTCATTTGATAACGGGATCACATCATTAGGAGAATGATGTGATGGACAAGACTCATCAGTTAGCTTAGCATTATGACCGTTTAGTTTTATTGCTATTGCTTTCTTCATGTCAAATACACATTCCTTCGACTATGAGATTATGCAACTCCCGGATACCGGAAGAATGCCTTGTGTGCTATCAAACGTCACAATGTAACTGGGTGATTATAAAGATGCTCTACAGGTATCTCCGAAGGTGTTTGTTGAGTTGGCATAGATCGAGATTAGGATTTGTCATTCCGAGTATCGGAGAGGTATCATTGGGCCCTCTCGGTAATACACATCATAAGCTTGAAAATCAAATGACTAAGGAATTAGTCACGAGGTGATGTATTACGGAACGAGTAAAGAGACTTGCCAGTAACGAGATTGAACTAGGTATGAAGATACCGACGATCGAATCTCGGGCAAGTAGCATACCGATGGGCAAGGGGAATTACGTATGTTGTCATAACGGTTCGACCGATAAGGATCTTCGTAGAATATGTAGGAGCCAATATGGGCATCCAGGTTACGCTATTGGTTATTGACCGGAGAGGTGTCTCGGTCATGTCTACATAGTTCTCGAACCTGTAGGGTCCGCACGCTTAACGTTCGTTGATGATATAGTATTATATGAGTTATGTGATTTGGTGACCGAATGTTGCTCAGAGTCCAGGATGAGATCACGGACATGACGAGGAGTCTCAAAATGGTCGAAAGGTAAAGATTGATATATAGGATGATAGTATTCAGACACCGGAAGTGTTCCGGAGGGTACCGGGTACATATTGGGTCACCGGAAGGGGTTCTGGGCACCCACAACAAAGATATGGGCCTTACGGGCTAATAGAGGGAACACACCAGCCCACAATGGGCTGGTGCGCCCCATAGCAGGCCGGCTAATGAGGAGGAGAAGGAAAGAGGGGAGGGAAAGAAAAGTGTGGAGTAGGACTCCCCCTTCCTTCCCTCTCCCCCACTACAAAAAAATACACCTCCGTGATGATACGTGTTTGTCACAGTAGGTCACATTTTCTGTCATGCATGTACATCCATGATGATTTTATGACAGAATTAAGATAGTCATACATGTGATGTTGTAGAAGTGTTCCATGACATTACTAAAATTATCATCACGGAAGTGTCCACTTCAATGACGATAAATCGTGCGTCAAAGAATTGCTTTCGTCAAGGGTAACCGACATGTGGCATCCACCGTAACGGGTCGCCGTTAAGCTATCGGGTTCCAGTTTGGATCCGATAACCCGTTAACAGCCCGGACCAATGGGGATTTTCCACGTGTAAAATTATCAATGGCCAGAGGAACCACGTGTCGACTCACCGTTGGGCAGATGTCATCCACTCAATGGACCAAAGGCGCCTATGATACGTCGACACGTGGCGCGGCCCAACAGAAGTCCATTCTGGTGAAAAGGCCGGCCCGTTTGACTTGGTAAAAGGTAGCGGGCCGGCCCACGGAAAGCCTGTTAACGGACAGTTCACATATAGCCCATTTACAGCCCACTAAGTCACGGCCCGTTACGGCCTATCCGAATTAGGCCGAGTAGCATCACGTGGGCCGTCCAATATGATTCCAGCGTGTTGTAACTTCCGGCCCATGTATGGCCCATGACGTCTTTTGGCCCATATGAGGCCCTTTGTAACTCCATGGTGAAACTGGCCCGTAATGAAGAGTGTATCGCTTTATACCCATTAATGGCCCATTATTCCATTGGGCCGTTTCTAGCCCATGTTATCTTTCGGCCTTCTCAGGGCCCATTTATTCTTGGGCTCATTTCCAGCATTCAGTTACTTACGGCCCGTTATTGGCCTTTTCTGCTTGTGGGCCAAATTCAGCCCGTGGTTACAGTTGGCCGTTTGTGGCCCGTAATCCGTTGGGCCGTTTTCATAGCGTCATCAAATACGGCCGATTAACGATGGCCCGTTATGGTCGGCTCACGAACGGACGATTCCAGCTCTAGCCCATTTACGGCCCATAATGCGGTCCGTTATTGGCCCATGTTTGGCCAATCGATCATACGACCCATAGAAGGCCCATTGATGCTACGCCCCGTAGAAGGCCCATTGTTTCTATGGCCCGTAGGAGGCCCATGGTCGCTACAGTAAATATGTAGCCCATGGTTATTGTGGCCTAGTTTTAAAAAATAGGTTATTGAGGCCACTAGCAAACCGCGGAAAAAGAACTGCACTAACTACAAGCAAATAAATAAACAAGACAAGAAGGGAATAAATAAGCAAGCAACTTACGCCAGGCTATCACGACTATTACACATATTACATCCACTGGGCATCAAGGTTCGCCACCAGTGCAAATATAGGGAACAACGGAGCATATCACATACACTTGTTGTCAAAGTTGGCGACCAGTGCAAAAAAACGACGCAGCAAAACAAGTCCAGAACTGAGACCACTTCAGAAGAGCTCAAGAATAAATATCCTGGGTACCCATAATGCTGGCAAGATGCTTAGGAAGCTTATTAACTTTCTCTTGTTTGGCGCTTAAATCCTCCAGCGCTTGCTGTTGCACCAGAAAGTATGCATCTGAATTCTCCAGGGACTTCCTCAGTCCTTCGGCTTCCTGTCGCAGAACATCTGATCGATGTCTTTCAACTTGAAGTTGAGACTCAAGAAGCCGAACTGATTCAGGCAGCGTGTTCGAAGAGATGGTGCCAGCAGTAGTAGCCAGTAACTCGAACACTACATCAAGACAGGACTTTGGGGTTGTCTCAGTGTCTTCAATATAGTTTTTATCAGCTTTCTTAGAGACCAACCAGGATGTCTCACTATCTTGAACCTTATCTGCATTACTTCTTTACCATTGCATAACGGGGTACTCTTCTCCAATATTTGATCTGCATTCTAAAAGAGAAACAAACAGACACATCACAGGTTTACCATGTTGTATATGAAACTCATTTTGGTAGACCAACTCAGTAGTACGGTGGACAGGATAACAACATGAAACAAACATATATCTATGTAGTATGGTCACTGTATGGTCTATAACATTCTAGTTTATGTTGCCAAATAAAGATAGAGACAGTTCAAATCATATCTATTTAAGACAAAGCAGCATAGACGGAATATAAGTGTGGGAAACTACACAACAATAACAACACTTGTAATGTGCATGGCATGAGTGTCGGCGTTCTGGGAACGGGGGTCCCCAGACTTGCCTGCCTGCGGCCCACGGCGTGGCTATGCTAGCGGGCCGTATGGCCCATCTTCATCAACAAGGCAATCAAGACCCTCACGAGGGGCCAAGCCTCGCGAGGCGATCGATGCAAGACCTCCTCAGGAGTGGCCTCTCCAGGCTACCTCGCGAGGAGCGGAGATATCAAGGCGGGGCAAACCTCACGAGGCTCTCGTGACGTGAGCCATGATGATCGACACCAGGCGGGTGCCAGCGCGCGCAGCGTCCTTGTTTCCTCTTTGGTGCTAAGGAAGCAGGCGCAGGCGCGGAGTACCAAGGCGTCAAGCAAAGGTTTCCATATCGGTGCAACGAGACCAAGACCAGCAGGACGACAAGATGGAGGTCACCATGGAGCCCAAGACGGCGTCACCACCAGAGCCTTTTGCAGCGAAGACCGCTTCTGTCAGGATAGCTTGTACTAGTTGTCCCCTTTCAAATTTGCCCGCCGTTGTTGGCTCCCTTCCCGCTCAATATTTGGGGAGAGGACCAGGACCTATATAAGTAGAGCTAGCCACCACAGTAGATAGGTTGAACAGGTGGCGCTCTCACCGCACAAGTTCGCCAAGCACAAGAACACCTCAAACTCAGGAGGCTGTTCTTCCCCTTCTACTGCCCATCATCAGCCCAAGAGGCAATCCACCACCACACACTGGAGTAGGGTATTACACCACAACGGTGGCCTGAACCAGTATAAATCTCGTGTCTTTCTGTGTTGCGAGCCCGTCGAGTTCGTCTGTGAGATCTTAGCTAGCTAGGGCGTGGATCGGTAGGAGGGAAAGAAATTTGCATGCACCCCAGAGTTCGAACCTTAAGGGTTTTGCCTGAACCCGAGATCCGACATTTGGCGCGCCAGGTAGGGGTGCGCCGTAGCTTCCCTTTCATCGATCCGTCGCTCCGTCGTTTCCATGGCGGACGCTCGCCGCGCTCGAGCTGAGCGCCGGGCTGCCCTCATCGCCCATGTTGCTCAGACGGCTCCTGCCGGCGGGCCACCTCGTCGTTCTCCGTCTCCCGCCGCCAACGCCGCCACCGGTCCGGCGGGGAACGAGCGGCAAGCATCCTCGCTGCACCCATCGGTGCGGCAGGACGGCCGCACCGCCACTCTATCGCTGACCCCGGCCGGTTCTTCGTCTCATGCACGCCGCGCTCGCATGGATGCGCGGGCCGCGCTCCTTGCGGCAAACGAGCTCCTGCGCTACCGCCCGGTCGACGACCTCTACGAGGAGTGGCTCGACCGCGTCGCCGAGCTCGTCCGCGCCGCAGGGGGTTCCCCGTCGCCGTCCCTCTCTCTGCCTCACCCTCCGCCAGCCACGGGCGACGTGGCCCATGGCGCGCCTCCACCACCTCTGCCCCAAGACTGCGCCTTGGCGCCAAGGCGCGCGGCCCCACGGCACGATCCACCAACACCGATGCCCGCGCGCGAAGAGAGGAGCTGCCAAGAAATCCCTCGGCCGCGAGAAGCTGCACCTGCGCTCCCCGCGCCACCTCACCAAGACCGCGCGCTACTTGCGGTAGCGGCACGCGGGCCTCACCAAGACCAAGCTCCACCTTCGAGACGGGCCCCGGCAACCACGGCCGGCTGCCGCGCCTTCACCCCCGAGCTGCATAGCGTCGCCTGGCCGGGCAAGTTCAAGCCGGATCTGCCCCTCGTTACGACGGCACCGCCAACCCTGCGGAGTTCTTGCAGCTCTACGAGCTGAGCATCGAAGCAGCCAACGGCGACGACAAAGTCATGGCGAACTGGTTCCCTATGGCTCTCAAGGATGGTGCCCGCTCCTGGCTCCTGAACCTGCCGCACGGCTCGGTCTCCTCTTAGGACGAGATGCGCGACCGCTTCGTCGCCAACTTCCAGGGCACCCGTGACCGCCCGCCGGCCGCGAGCGACTTGCGCCGCATTAAGCAACAACCAGGAGAGACCCTCTAGAAGTACATCCAGCGCTTCAACAACACTCGCCTCAAGATCCCCAAGGTCACGGACGAGGCCAACATCTCCGTGTTCTCTGACGGCGTCCGCGACATCAAGATGAAGGAGGAGCTCGCTATCCACGAGGAGCTGTGCACATCTCAGGAGCTGTTCAACCTGGCAACCAAGTGCGCAAGAGCTGAGGAGGGGCGCCTTTCCCTCCTCGAGCTGCCAGCTGCGGTGGAGAGGAAAAGAAGGCCAAGGCCAAGGACGTGAAGCGCAAGGAAGCGGCCATGCTCGCAGCAGAGCTCGACACCAAGCGGGGGAGAGATCAGCCTGAGTCATCCAAGAACAGCCGGCCATTCTGCGCCTTCCACAACCTGAACACCCACAACACCAGTGACTGTCAAGAGCTCAGAGCCATCCGTGAGGGACGCTTTGGTCGACGCCCCGAACGCAGTGACCGTGGCTACGGCCGTGGAGGAGGACGTGGTGGTGGATGCTGGGACGACCGTGGCCCATGCCAGGAGTGGTGTGACCGTCCTCGTGAGGACTGCTGGCAGGATCATCCTCGCGAGGGCGCCTGGAGAGACCAGCCTCGCGAGGACCGCCCTCAGGGCAATGTCGGTCTTCCCCCGCTGCCGCCAGCGCCAAGGAGGAACGACGACCACCACCAAGATGAGGGGGCTGGGGGCTTCCAGGAGCCGCGTGCAATCGCCTGTATCTTGGGCGGAGCTCAGGCCCAGCCTTGCAGCGCATCTTCAAACAGTTTGCTCGTGAAGTGAACGCAGTCCTCCCCAAGCTCGAGGCCACGTGCCTGCTCAAGTGGTCCCAGTGCGCCATCACCTTCAACTCAGTAGATCAGCTCAAGTGCGCAGGCGCCCTCCCGATGCTTTGTTCCCCAGTCATCAGCAACGTGCAAGTTACCAAGACCCTCATCGACGGCGGCGCCGGACTCAATGTCCTGTCCGTCGACACATTCGACAACCTCCAAGTGCCATACGAGCAACTTCAGCCTACCAAGCCTTTCTCAGGGGTGACCGACGGTTCCACCACACCGATTGGACAGGTCCGCCTCCCTGTCACCTTCGTGGAACACAAGAACTACCGCACTGAGCTCATCGACTTCGACACGCCCACATCCATCTGCCGTACAACGCCATCCTCGGGTATCCAGCTCTGGCCAAGTTCATGGCCGTCACCCACCACGGCTACAACGTCCTCAAGATGCCAGGAAGCGGCGGAATCATCACGGTCCCATGTGAAGAAAGAGATTCGGTGTGCTCCCTCGAGCGCGCCTTCCAAGCTGCAGCAATCGAGGACCCCGACAACAGAAGTGTAGGAACTCCGGAGGCTATCCCCAAGAAGAAGCAGCTGCACCGTGCAGGATCTCAGGAGGGTGGCGATGCAACTGGAGCCTCGTCAAGATAAGCGCCCGCTCCAGGGGCGCCTCCCTCCATCGCATAGGAAGGCGCGCCCGGCGCCCTCCTCGGGCAGGGCTCGGGGGCTCTCTTCTGGAGGGCCTCGGACCTTGCCAACCTCACGAGGGAGGCGCTTGGGCACCACTTGAAGGCGTGCTTCGCGGCACGTTTCCCTGAGGAGAACACAGGGCAAGAAGTGCCCACCACTCAGGAATTCATCACCAAGGCCACTCAGGAACTGCAAGACACAAGGGCCATGCGCGGCGGCCGCCGCTCACCAGGCGCAGCTCCCCATCCAGGCGAGGATGCCGGGCTGCGCGTCTGCATCGACGTCCCAGGGCTCAACAGGGCCGCATCTCAGGAGCTTTTCTGGCCTTCGCATGTGGGCCGTTGCGAGGGCCCACTGATGAGGACATAGACCTAGGGTAGGGTGATAGGCCTGACCTATACGTCCTACCTAAGGTCCTTGTCTAGAAGCAAAGAAGTTCAAGAGCAAATAGAGAGGGCTCAACAAAGGTGTCGAGTGCAATCCACTCGACCTACCTTTCACTCGGAGAGCTCCCATTATTTAAGTCACTTGACCACTCAACCACTCAACGTGCAGAAGACCTAAAGCCACTCTGCGCAGCAACGGTCGGGCGTTCATTCATAGACTTAATGATCATTTATAGAACTTTATTATTTGACGTTACCTGTAACGCTCTCACTTTATGTACATTGAATCATGTGTAACAGAGGGGAGCTGGGGTCCTGGAACACTCTATATAAGCCACCCCCTCCTCTGAGACAAGGGTTCGCACCCCCTGTAACACACACACGCATATAATCCAGTCGACCGCCTCCGGGCTCGGAGACGTAGGGCTGTTACTTACTCCGAGAAGGGCCTGAACTCGTAAAACTCTTGCGTACAACTTCTCCATAGCTAAGATCTTGCCTCTACATCCCTACCCCCCATTCTACTGTCAGACTTAGAACCACGACAGTTGGCGCCCACTGTGGGGCAGGTGTCTTAGCGACTTGTTGGAGAAGTTGCGATTTTTCCGATCCCCATCAGCATGGTTTCAGGCTGAGGATTGGCCGAGGGCCGCGAGATCCGTTTCGGCGCGCTCGTGTTCGTCGCCGACGACTCCGCTTGGCTCCAAGAAGCTCCACTCGACGTCGAGGCACTCCCCGTCCGCGGGGCAACGCACTTTCGCGCGTACGTCCGCGGCGTCCTCCTGCGGCAGCCGTCGACTCAGTATCGGTCGGCTCCGGTGGCGTCTTCACTCCCCGCTGTCTGCCAGCACAAGCGTTCCGGTCGGTCGAGGCTCTAGCGGTGGGTGAGGCACGCGGTGGCTCGCCAATCGGCCACCCCCAAGTCGCGGCAATCGAGCCCGACGAAACTCTCTACGGCCTGTTCGACTGGCTCCGTTGAGACTGCGTCCGAGTGCGACAGCAGTGATCCTGCGGTGGAAGTCCTGATGGTCAACGGACCACGTAGTCCTCCTGGCTTCCCCCGCGAGGATGGTGGCAACGGCGAAGGCGATCCATCACGTGCCAGAGGAGTACCGCCCCGAGCCCCTCTCTTCACAGAAGAGGGAAGAGCTTTGCCGCCGCAACATGGATGCACTTCACACTCCTATCGTTGGAGAAACCCCCGAGGCCCGGGCCTTGGAGGAGGTGCGCCTGGCCAACTTGGCTGAGCGCACTCGACTGGAGAATCTCCAGCACGCACTCGACGAGCGTGCTCGGCAGCGGATTCCTGAGTCCAGTCGACGACAACTTTTTCCGCCTCCTACTCAGGTATACCGAACTCCGATTCAGAATCTCACAGCTGCAGCCCGAATAGCAGAGTCGATCCAGCCCTCCCAGTCAGAAGCTGGCAGAGGTTTGATGCAGATCAGGGCTTTACTCCGGGCAGCAGGAGAACAAAACACAGCAGTATCTCAGTCGCGGAATAGGATCCATAGCAGATCCGTGGTAGCAGACACAGTCCAGTCGGCTCACAGTCCAAGATCGCCCCCGAGGCGTGAGGGACGTGGAGACCGACGAGATCTGTACAGAAACCGTGAGCAGTATGATCACCGACTCGACCACGATGATCGTCGCCGAGTGCCCACGCCTCCCCCAAGGAGTGGGTCATACGCACCTCGGCAACACGATGACAGGCGCCCTCACAGTGGTGGGCGAAGGACTCCAGTCGACCCCCGGGAGCCAGGCTTTGACGCGAGATCCATTCTCGTTCAAGGTTTGGTTGACAGGAACAGAGCACACAGAGATGGCCACGATAGAGATTACCCGACCGGCAGCAGGGTGCATGTTTCGGGTCCCGAGTGTTTCAGCAGAGCCATCAGAGCAGCAGTGATTCCTCCCAACTTCAGGTTGGCGACTGGAGTCAGCAAATTCACTGGTGAGTCCAAGCCTGACACTTGGCTTGAGGACTACCGAGTGGCTGTGCAGATTGGTGGTGGCAATGACGAAGTGGCCATGAAGCACCTGCCTCTGATGTTAGAGGGTTCGGCCAGAGCGTGGTTGAATCAGTTAGCACCTGGCAGTATTTACAGTTGGGAAGAGCTTGCCCGAGTGTTTGTCAGAACATTTGAGGGTACATGCAAACGACCAGCAGGGCTAACTGAGCTACAGTCTTGTGTGCAGAAGTCGAATGAAACTTTGAGAGATTATATCCAGAGGTGGATCACGTTGCACCACACAGTGGAAAATGTGTCTGATCACCAAGCAGTTTGTGCCTTCAAGGAAGGCGTCAAGTATCGAGAATTGAATCTGAAGTTCGGTCGGACCGGAGATATGTCTCTGAGTCGAATGATGGAAATTGCCACCAAGTATGCTAATGGTGAAGAAGAGGATCGGCTCCGGAGTGGCAAGCACAAAACAGTCGCCCACGAAACCGGGGGAGGGAACTCCAGTCGGAAGCAGAAGCGCAAAGCCGAGCCAGCTGCTCCTGGAGAAACCTTAGCCGTGACTCAAGGAAAGTTCAAGGGGAAGCCCAAAGGGCCATGGAACCCCAAGAAAGTAAAAGATCAAGACGGAAATGATGTGTTGGATTTACCATGCCACATTCACATCAAAAAAGATGAGGAGGGTAATCTCATTTACCCGAAACACACCACTCGACAATGTCGGCTCCTAATCCAGCAGTTCCGAGAGAAACAGCCCAAAGAAAAGGAGAAAGAATCGGACAAAGTTGAGGATAAGGAAGAGGACGATGATGGTTACCCCCAGGTCAATTCCACTCTGATGATTTTCGCTGATGTTGAGAGCAAGAGTCGACTGAAAGTCATCAACAGAGAAGTGAACATGGTCGCTCCGGCGACGCCCAGTTATTTAAAGTGGTCCCAGACCGCCATTACATTCGACCAGTCTGATCACCCGACACACATAGCCACCCCTGGGAGGCAAGCGTTGGTGGTCGACCCAGTCGTCGAAGGCACTCGGTTGACTAAGGTTCTGATGGATGGTGGCAGTGGTCTGAACATACTGTATGCGGAGACCTTGAAAGGAATGGGCATTCCGATGTCCAGACTCAGTGAAAGCAATATGAGTTTCCATGGGGTTATTCCTGGCAAGAAGGCTGAGTCACTCGGCCAGATCGCCCTCGATGTGGTTTTCGGTGATTCCAAGAATTATCGCAAGGAAAAGTTGACGTTTGAAGTCGTCGATTTCCAGAGCGCTTATCATGCTATTCTGGGCAGGCCGGCTTATGCACGTTTCATGGCTCGACCATGTTACGTTTACCTTAAATTGAAGATGCCTGGTCCTAAAGGAGTGATTACCATCACTGGCAATCGGAAGAAGGCAGAAGAGTGCTTCCAGAAGGGCTCAAAGATCGCCGATGCACAAATGGCAGTTGTGGAATTACAGGAGTATCAAAAAAATGCAGATCCGAGTGATTTGTTGCGAGCTAAGAAGCCTGCCACGGATTCAGCATTTCAGTCGTCTGGTGAAACGAAGCCGATTCATATTCACCCGACCGATCCCAATGCTGCTCCGACTCACATCTCGACAACACTCGACTCCAAATAGGAAGAAGCGCTCATCCAGTTCCTCCGTGAGAACTGGGACATCTTTGCATGGAAACCTTCTGACATGCCAGGTGTTCCCAGGGGGCTGGCTGAGCACCGTTTGCGAGTCGACCCAAAAGTGAAACCGGTCAAAGAACACCTTCGACGGTCCGCCGTGCAGAAGAGAAAAGCAATCGGTGAAGAGGTGGCTCGACTCCTAGCAGCTGAGTTTATCCGAGAGATTTACCACTCCGAGTGGTTAGCCAATGTTGTCATGGTCCCCAAGAAGGACGACTCACTTCGCATGTGCATTGACTTCAAACATATCAATCGGGCCTGCCCGAAAGATCACTTTCCTCTCCCCCGCATCGATCAAATTGTCGACTCGACTGCAGGGTGTGAGCGCTTGTCCTTTTTGGACGCTTATTCCGGGTATCATCAGATCCGACTGTATGGACCCGATGAGATAAAAACAGCTTTCATCACTCCATTCGGGTGCTTCTGTTATGTCACCATGCCATTCGGTCTGAAGAATGCTGGAGCCACATTCATGAGGATGATTCAGAAGTGTTTACTCACTCAAATCAGTCGGAATGTGGAAGCATACATGGATGACATTGTGGTCAAGTCACGTAAAGGTTCCGACCTGTTGGCTGACCTTGCTGAAACTTTTGCCAACCTCAGAAGGTATGATATCAAGCTTAATCCATCAAAGTGCACATTCGGAGTTCCGGGCGGAAAATTACTCGGTTTCCTCGTTTCCGAACGAGGAATCGATGCTAACCCAGAGAAAGTTGGTGCCATTCTCCGAATGAAGTGCCCTGTGCATGTGCACGATGTCCAGAAGCTTACAGGTTGTTTGGCCGCCTTAAGTTGATTCATTTCTCGCCTCGGTGAAAAGGCATTGCCTCTTTACCGACTAATGAAGAAGTCTGATAAGTTCGAGTGGACTTCTGAAGCTGATGCAGCATTTGCAGAGCTCAAAGCCCTGCTTTCCACCCAGCCGGTGCTTGCTGCCCCAATCAGCAAAGAGCCTTTACTGCTTTACATTGCAGCCACTGGACAAGTTGTCAGTACAGTACTTACGGTCGAACGGGAAGAGGAAGGAAAAGCCTTTAAAGTTCAGCGCCCAGTATATTATGTTTCTAAAGTTTTGACCCCATCAAAGCAAAGATATCCACATTATCAGAAGCTTGTTTATGGGATTTATATGACCACGAAGAAGGTTGCACATTATTTCTCTGACCACTCCATTATAGTCGTCAGCGACGCTCCATTATCAGAGATTCTGAACAACAGAGATGCAATTGGTCGAGTGGCAAAGTGGGCGATTGAACTCCTTCCCTTAGATATTAAGTTTGAGGCAAAGAAAGCTATCTAGTCCCAAGCAATAGCAGATTTCCTCGCCGAGTGGATCGAACAGCAACTGCCGACTCAAATCCACTCGGAGCACTGGACCATGTTCTTTGATAGTTCCAAGATGCTGAATGGTTCCGGTGCTGGGGTGGTACTGGTATCCCCCCGAGGAGACAAGCTCAGATATGTTCTCCAGATTCACTTTGATTCCTCCAATAACGAAGCGGAATATGAAGCACTTTTGTATGGGTTACGTATGGCCATCTCACTCGGCGTCCGTCGCCTCATGGTCTACGGCGACTCAGATTTGGTAGTCAATCAAGTGATGAAGGAGTGGGATGTCAGAAGCCCAGCTATGACTGGTTATTGCAATGCGGTGAGGAAGTTGGAAAAGAAGTTTGAGGGGTTCGAGCTCCATCATATACCCCGACTGAAAAATCAAGCAGCCGATGATTTGGCAAAGATAGGTTCCAAGAGAGAAGCCATTCCCAGCAACGTGTTTTTAGAACACATTCACACGCCTTCAGTTCAAGAAGATCCTTTCACTAAAGAGCCCCCGCAGCCTAAGAGTGCCACAGATCCGACTGAAGTCGAAGTCCCAGCCGTGGTCGACCTGATCATGGAGGTTCTGGTCATCACTCCCGACTGGACGGTGCCATACATTGTGTATATCCTTAGGAAGGAACTCCCAGAGGATGAAGAAGAGGCTCGACAGATCGTCCGTCGATCCAAAGCCTTCACTGTGATAAAAGGACATTTGTTTAGGGAAAGCGTAACTGGAGTCAGCCAGAAATGCATAACATCAGAAGAAGGTCGAATGATCCTCAACTACATCCACTCGGGGACCTGTGGTCACCATGCATCCTCTCGGACCATTGTGGCCAAAGCATACGGAGCCGGATTTTATTGGCCACGAGCAAATGAAATGGCGAAAGATATAGTCGACAAATGTGAAGGCTTCCAGTTTTACTCCAATATGTCCCACAAACCTGCGTCAGCCCTGAAGACTATTCCACTCGTCTGGCCCTTTGCTGTTTGGGGATTGGATATGGTTGGACCCCTGAGGACTGGTAGGAGCGGCTTCACTCATGTGCTTGTAGCAGTCGACAAGTTTACCAAATGGATTGAAGCCAAGCCTATCAAGAATCTTGAGGCCAGTACTGCCGTCAGTTTCATCAGAGAATTGACATTCAGATATGGAGTTCCACACAACATCATCACTGACAACGGGTCGAACTTTGATCCTGATGAGTTCAGAGCCTTCGGTGCTTCCTAAGGCACACGAGTCGACTATGCTTAAGTCGCCCACCCACAGTCGAATGGACAAGCAGAAAGAGCAAATGGCTTGATTCTCAAAGGACTGAAACCCCGTCTAATGCATGATCTCAAGCACGCAGCAGGCGCCTAGGTCAATGAGCTTCCATCAGTACTTTGGGCATTGAGGACAACTCCCAATCGGGCGATTGGCCGAACTCCATTCTTTTTGGTTTATGGAGCTGAAGCTGTTCTACCGAGTGACTTGCTTCACAATGCACCCCGAGTCGAGCTCTTCTCTGAAGATGAAGCAAAACAGGCCCGGCAGGACGCAGTCGATCTCCTAGAGGAGGAAAGAGAGACGGCCTTAGTCCGGTCGACCATTTATCAGCAAGACTTGCGTCGATTCCACGCCAGAAACGTGAGGGGACGAGCCTTTCAAGAGGGAGACTTGGTTCTTCGAGTGGATCAGCAGAAACCACACAAGCTCGCCCCTGTTTCGGAAGGTCCCTTCATTGTCACCAGAGTTCTCCACAATGGAGCATACCATCTTTACAATGTCGAGCATCAGAAAGACGAGCCACCGGCTTGGAACGCGGAGCTGCTCCGCCCCTTTTATACTTGAGTACTCATTTGGATGAGATGTAATAAGAAATACCTTTGTAGTTTGTTTATCAAAGACAAGAGCTTTACAGTCTTCCTAAATGGTTGTTGTTACTTTTGTTTGCATCTGAATTCCCCCAGTGGGTAACTTTGCTGCGAATCCGTTTCGCTTAAGTTTGAAAAATCCTACCGAGTGATGAGCAAGCCTCTCACTCGGGGGCTTAGCTGCAGTCCAGTACTCGCCTAAGTGTAAAAAATCCTACCGAGTGATGAGCAAGCCTCTCACTCGGGAGCTTAGCTGCAGTCCAGTACTCGCCTAAGTTTAAAAAATCCTACCGAGTGATGAGCAAGCCTCTCACTCGGGGGCTTAGCTGCAGTCCAGCACTCGCCTAAGTGTGAAAAATCCTACCGAGTGGTGAGCAACCCTCCCACTCGGGGGCTTAGCTGCAGTCCAGTACTCGCCTAAGTGTAAAA
>NC_057808.1:305380301-305380918 GCF_018294505.1 Triticum aestivum | reverse complement strand
CTAAGTGTAAAAAATCCCACCGAGTGGTGAGCAACCCTCCCACTCAGGGGTTTAGCTGTAGTCCAGTATTCGCCTAAGTGTGAAAAATCCTACCGAGTGATGAGCAAGCCTCTCACTCGGGGGCTTAGCTGCAGTCCAGTACTCGCCTAAGTTTAAAAAATCCTACCGAGTGGTGAGCAACCCTCCCATTCGGGGGCTTAGCTGCAGTCCAGTACTCGCCTAAGTGTAAAAAATCCCACCGAGTGGTGAGCAACCCTCCCACTCGGGGGCTTAGCTGCAGTCCAACACTCGCCTAAGTGTAAAAAATACGACCGAGTGGTGAGCAACCCTCCCACTCAGGGGCTTAGCTGTAGTCGAGTACTCGCCTAAGGTTGAAACATATCTTTATCCGCAAGGACGACGAGGTGCAGGTCGACTGCAACCTTCTCCTCGGAGCTACACCACAAATACAACGTACGCTCCATCCTCATCCGCAAGGACGACGAGGTGCAAGTCGACTGCAACCTTCTCCTCAGAGCTACGCCACAAATATAATGTACGCTCCATCCTCATCCGCAAGGACGACGAGGTGCAGGTCGACTGCAACCTTCTCCTCGGAGCTACGCCACAAATACAAC
>NC_057808.1:305344484-305380090 GCF_018294505.1 Triticum aestivum | reverse complement strand
CCACAAGTACAACGTACGCTCCATCCTCATCCACAAGGACGACGAGGTGCAGGTCGACTGCAACCTTCTCCTCAGAGCTACACCACAAGTACAACGTACGCTCCACCCTCATCCACAAGAACGATGATGTGCAGGTCGACTAGAATCTCCTCCTCAGAGCTGCATGTCAAGTTCAAAGGTTATTCCGAGTGAAGAACAAACCCAGTCGAAGACAAACACAAGCATATTTCAAGGTAAACAAAGTTCAGATAAATCCTAAGGTTCCGGACCGCATATCAAAAGTACTCAAGCATCAAGCTCGAAGAAGTTTAAAGATTACACAATCACTCGGCATTCCGAGGCAAATAAAGGTGGAGCATAATGTTTTTTGGTCACTCATCGGGAGAAGGACTGGCTGGGTCACAGAAACTGTCAAGGTCTATGTTGTCTGTGATGCAAGTGGCAGCGTCAAGGAAAGTGTCGATAAAGGACTGGAAAGTGTGCCTTTTTGTGTTAGCAACCTTGAGCTCCGCCAGCTTGTCTTCTTTGACATCTTTGCAGTGCACTCGGACCAGAGACAAGGCGACATCAGCACCACAACGAGCAGACGACTTTTTCCATTCTTGCACTCGGTCAGGTATTTGGTTCAGTCGAGCCATCAGAGACTCGAGGTCTTGAGATAGTTCCGCCTGAGGCCAGAGTTCAGCATCAACCCGAGTCATCGCCGCCTTCAGGCGGGCAAGATAAGCAACTGCGCTGTCCATGCGAGATTCCAATTGCAGCACATACATTGCGATGTCATCTTTGACTGGGCAATTTATGGGGTCGAGACCTGTCTCGACCCGCCCAGTTTCCGCTTCAAAATCTTGCCAAAGCTCTACACAGTTGAGTAAACGATGAGTCGACGATATGAGCGGGCTTGACAGTCGACCGCAATAAGTCAGTCAATCATCAGTACCTTCAAGTTTTAGGACCAGCTTTGCAGCAAGCTGGCCCAGATAAGACTCCAACTCACCCTTCTTGGCCTTGAGGCTCCCAAGCTCGTTCGTCAGCTTGTCCTTGTCTTTCTTCAGTCGCTCGACCTCCTGATTGGCATCAGAAACAACAGCCTTTAGTTTGGAGTTCTCTTCTTCTAACTTGCCGACTGAAGCAAGCTTCTTGTCAGCAAGCGCCGTCTTCTCTCGCGCTTCCTTCTGTGCAGCAGCAAGATCCTGGTCCTTCTTCTCCAAAGCCTGCTTCATTTTCTCTAAAGAAATAACATTCTTCAGACGGGCTTGGAGTTGACAGTTTTCACTACATACATCTGCTCGAGTGGAGTCACTCGGTTCAAAAAATGGAAAGGAAAAGTGCCAGCAGTGAGATAGACAGTTGACGATTGGTTACCTCCCATGGCAGCTACTTCATCACGAGCAGTCTTGAGATTCTTCTTGGCCAATTCCAGATCAAGGTTGAGGCTGATTTGCTGTTTGTTCATTGCAGAAAGCTGAGCCCTAAGATCACAAGATTTCTGCAGTATAAGCCATATCAGTCGACTGAGACTAAAAAAAGAGAAGTTCTCAGACCATAGTCGACTGCCTGCAGTCAACCACGGTCTCGGGGACTACACGCAGTGGGTGCACTTATCGTGCCCCCACTGGTTCTGGTTTCATTCGACCTGGTCCGTCCAGACCGAGTAAAAAAATTAGATTCTCAGACCACAGTCGACTGACCGCAGTCAACTATGGTCTCGGGGACTACACCCAGTGGGTGCACTAAGAGTGCCCCCACTAGTTCAAAGATTCAATTCAAGACGAATCAAATCGCCTCGTACAACTTCATAACAGTCACACCCAGTGGGTGATCGGATGAGAAGTATGATCAATCAGGAATCAACTAACCTGGACATTGGTCTGCAGAGCTGCTCCGGTGTTGAAGGCCACCTGACTGGCCTCATGCACCACTTTCATTTGCCCCATCACAAGGTTCAACTAAAGAAGAGCTTCTTTGGCGGCAGCCGGTGGGTCGTCCGGAGTCTGATACGCAGTGAAAAGCGATGATGGCAGAGCAGTCGGTATTGGCGCAGCAGAAGTCTGAGCAGCTGATCCTGATGGGCAATCAGTCGACAGTGGGATAGAGGAAGTGACATTGGTACGAGCCGGATCTATCGATCGCTCGATTGTCGTCTCAGGCATCTCAGTCGACTGAGGAACCTGGACCTCAGGCGTCTTCCCGCTCAGTTCCGCGTCACTCCTCCTCCTTCCCCTGAGCGGTAATTCTTCTTCACCGTCCGGGAGCACAACAACGTCTCGTGGTGCTGCAACAGACAGAGAAATTCAAAGAGATAGCCGACAAACAATCCAGTCGTCCAAATAAATTCGAGTCGGGCAGACTTACTGGCTTTGGAGGTAGCTGCATCGGCGGTTTCCTCGTCGACTGGAGTCTTGTCGATATCCATATCAGTCGCAGCCGAGGCCGGGCTGTAAAGGTTCATCATCCACTCGGTCAGTACGAGAGAACCGGTAAGAACAAGAAATTACAGGGAGAACATTTACCCAGAAGCAACAGGAACGTCCATCTTGATTTTAGGCAGGGTCTTCCGAGCCTTCGAAGGTTTGATCTTGGGCTGCTTGGTGACCTTCTCAGCCAATTCTGGAGTCGAAGACCGAGCGCGCTTTTGAGATGGAGCGCTCGAGGCCACAGCCTTGCCGCGCTTGCCCGCGGGATCATGGTGCTGCTTGGATCGACGTTCGGAACGAGGTGGTGAATCGACTACCTCCTCGTCGTCCGACTCATCGCTCTCATCCTCATCACCGTCGGCTGGTGACTCCCACTCGCCGCTCTCCTCCGCGCTGTCCTCGCCTTCATGGTCCTGCTCCAGAGCTTGCTCGCTATTGGGCATTGAGTACATCTCTGTATAAATCTACAAAACAAGGAGCCGAGTGGAAATCGGTCGGATCAACAAACAGTCGGAAAACACATCCAAATTCAATCAAGTGTAGTGGCCAAACCTTGCCTGGCTGGTTGCTTTCGCTGAAAGGTTTGACCCTCCTAGCACCCCTGGGGTTGTCCTTGTTCCCGGTGATGCCCCTCAACCACTCGGCCACTATTTTGGCCTCCAACTCCTCCGAATGAACCCGAGCGGTATCACCAGCCCCGGGGTACATCCACATGGAGTGGTCACGAGTTGGAGTGGTTGAATGCGTCGACTGAGGAACACCTCCAGCAGATCCATGCTGGTGACACCTTGGTTGATCAGTTGAACTACTCTCTCGACCAGCATACCCGTCTCCGGCTTCTCCGCGGCGGTCACTTTCAACGAAGATGGAGTTCGAACACGATCAAGAGAGAAAGGGGGAAGTCCAGTCGACTGGCCTGGAGTCGCAATATCCTGGCAATAGAACCAGGTCGACTGCGAGCCCCTAACCGACTCAGGAAGAGTCATCGAGGGGAAGGAACTCCTTTTCCTCTTCTGAATACCCAGACCCCCACACATCTGGATAACATGGGTTTTCTCGTCGTTCGAGTTCGCTTTCTTCACTGTTTGGGAGCGGATGGTGAAAATGTGTTTGAAGAGACCCCAGTGCGGTCGACATCCCAGAAAATTTTCGCACATGGACACGAATGCGGCGAGGTTTGTGATGGTGTTGGGAGTGAAATGGTGGAGTTGAGCACCGAAGAAATTCAAGAAACCTCGAAAGAAGGGGTGTGGAGGAAGCGAGAAACCGCGGTCGACATGGGTGGAAAGCAGAACACACTCACCCTGTTGCGGCTGTGGCTCCGTTTTCCCCTCCGGCAGCCGCGCGGACCCATGGACGATCAGCCCTGACTCGGCCATATCATCCAAGTCCTCCTGCTGAAGCGAGGAACGGATCCAATCTCCCTGGATCCAACCCCGTTGCAGCCCCGAGCGAGACGAAGATCCCCGATTCATCTTCTTGCCTTTCGCCGCCCCCGTCGCCTTCTTCGCATGCTCCAGCGCCGCCGTTTTCTCCTTCCCCATGGCGGCGGAGCGGAGGTGTCGAGAGTGGGGAAGTCGGATGGGGCGAAAGAGCGAGAGGAAGAAGAAGGACAATGGGCACGCACAGTGCGGACGCCTCGGCCTC
Source organism: Triticum aestivum (assembly GCF_018294505.1). Classification (NCBI taxonomy): domain Eukaryota; kingdom Viridiplantae; phylum Streptophyta; class Magnoliopsida; order Poales; family Poaceae; genus Triticum; species Triticum aestivum. The sequence goes on along the minus strand of NC_057808.1, from coordinate 305,376,029 downwards.
GCCGCTTTTAAAGGCCCACTTCCGAGTGGCTGACGCGTGGGTCCGGGCGATCCTGTCAAATCCCGCAATAGTCGGACATGGGATACGTGGCGAAAAAGGTGGCGCAGAAATTGAAACATCCTGTTTATCCGCTCCGCTTATCACGGCACGCTCCGCCTGGTGCGCTTTCACCGAAATTTCGAATCCCGCGAAATCTGGGATCCTCTGCAACTGATCACGACAAAGATTTCGCGTCAAAGACATCACTCGGCGGGTGACATTATAAAAACCAATCAGCAATTCCTGAATCGATCGAGGCGACTGAAATGAAGCCGAAGTACCAACTGAAAGGGCATGTAGCCCCTAAGTGTGGTTTTGGTAATTGAATGACAATCTCTATGGACTAATGTTTTCAGTGAGATATATTTGAAGGTTTTGTCCATAGATGGTGCCTCAAGGATATTGGATGGAATCAAGGATGAAGTCCATATATATGAAGATAATGCCTCAAGGATATTGGATGGAATCAAGGATGAAGTCCATATAGATGAAGTTATATTTGCTCTAAGCTTTGGTATTAAATGACAATTCCTATGGAGCATCAAGTGCATTGGATCTTATATGAAGATATGTTCCATAGTGATGCTTGAAGTTCTTTGGGTTGTTATGAGAAGATTGCCATCAAAGCATCCGAAGAAGTCCTCATGGTATCCCTCTCTGGATACCCCATGCACACGGGCTTATACCGTGCGCACGGGGTCGAGTGTCAACTCTCTGGATACCCCGTGCTCACGGGGCCTAGGTGTTGGCTCTCGAGATTCCATATCCAGCGAGGTTTCAAGTTGGTCTTCTGAGGATCAAGACTTGAGAGAATAATCAAAGAGAAGAATTCGAGTTATGGTTTCAAGACAAGATCATGGTGAGCTCATGTGTTGGGTTTCGGTTGATCAAGCCTTGAAGCAAGCAACTAGAGTGGAGAATTCATTATGCCTCTCAAGACAAGATCATGTTGATCAAGTCTTGAAGCAGGCAATTAGAGTGATGAATTCATTATGCCTCTCAAGAGTTTGGGATGGAGTTTTTAGAAGGGCAAGTGGTGACCAAGATGATATTCATAATGGAACTTGATATGGTCATGAAAGAGTCTTTGGTGATATTGTCTTGAAGCAATGAAGTGAAATGAAGAGTTCATTGTGGCTTTCAAGAAACCAAGATGGATCTTGAAGTAAAGATGTTGGTTGACCAAGATGAAGCTCGAAGAGTATATCTAAGTGGTCAACTCACAAAGCACAAACAATGTACCACGTGAGATCAAGTGATCTAGTGGTATGGTAAGTAATTGTGAATTGTGCTTTGTTACCTAACCCATGCTATATGTTTGTTATGTCTATGTGGGTTAGGTGTTTCTCATAGGCTTGCATCAAAAGGAAAGATCTCGTGTAGCCTATGTGTGGATGACATCAAGTGGTGATGGTCATCGGATTCGAGGAGTCCAAGTGCAAGATGAGATGACATCAAGTGGTGATGGTCATCGAGTTCGGGGAGTCCAGGTGCAAGATGAGAAGCCGGAGGTTATATGCTTTGAAGCTTGCGGTCCACATCATGATAATGTGCATGTGAAGATGGGCTTGAGATAAGGCTTCCCTCATTGCATCATGAGGAAGCAATTCGAGTATCTTCACCAAGTGGTCGTGGACAAGAAAGGGATTCCAACTTGAGGCAAGCATTAAAGTCATCATCAAGCTCAAGTTGAATGTGCAAGGCAAAGGTATACCTTAGCTAGGTTTTCCTAGTTTTGCCGGTCTCATAGTGCTTGGTGGGAGACCGGATTATAGGTTTGATAGCCGTACTATCAAGAGGGACTCTCGGGCAAGTAGCTTGATCACGTCGCATGTAGAGAGCTCAAACCTTTGCATTACTTGCATCATTCTTTCTTGTTGATCTTGGGTGGTTCTCTATCTGAGGACCTTGGGCTTTTCCATAGCTTCAAAACGAGCCCAAGATCATCGAATTCGGAGTCCGTATGCCAAAGTTATCAATGTTTTAGTGGGCTGCTGCTGGCTGTCCTGGGGACTCCGTGTGCACGGGGTATTTGACCCCCGTGGGCATGGGGCCCCATGTGCACGGGGCTTGTACCGTGCGCACGGGACCCCGTGGGCACGGGGTCTAAACCCCCGTGCACACGGGGTGCCCAGGAAATGCCCGTTGGAGCCCCAACGGCTAGTTTCTGAGTTTGGCTATTTAAGGGCCCTTTCCTCCCACCGGTTGGGGGTTGGTTCTTACACTTTCAAAACACCATTTTGAGCCTCTCTACACCTCTCCCAAAGCCCTTTCTCCCCTCTATGTGAAGGGGGATTTGTGGATGGATTTGTGAGCCATTTGTTGATCATATCCATTGCATCCCCTCTCCTCAATCTCCTACTTTCAAAAGTGCATCTTGTGAGATGGAGAGAGTGTGTTGAGCATTTGTTGCTTGGCATTGCATTGCATTTGTTGCATTGGTTTGATCTCCCCACATCGATTAGTTCGAGCGAGAGTCCGTGAGTTTATTACTCTTGGAGGTTTCGGCCTCCTAGACGGTTTGGTGATATTCATTGTGAAGATTGTGAAGAGGCCTATGTGGCCAAGGTGTCCCCGGAAGCTTCCTCTTGTGGTGTGCTCCAGGGAAGGGTGTTGAAGTGGCCTAGGTGGTCAAGTTCCTCCGGAAGCTTCCTTGCTTGTGGTGTGCTCCGGAGAAGTTTGTAAAGGTGTGGTGGTCGCCTTCAAGACCAACCCCGAGTGAATCGAGGCTCATCCGTTGGGGGTGACTCGAAAAGGAGAATACGGTGAGTCACTTGGTGACGCCCCGGAGCTTTGGCTTCGGCACCGCTCTAACGGAGATTAGCACTCTCACGAGTGTGAACTTCGGGATAAATCCGCGTCTCCGACTCACTTGTGGTTATCTCTTACCCACACCCTTGACTTACCGCAATTCATACTTGCTCATATTGATATATCTTGTGCTACTTGAATTGTTTAGTTGTTCCTACATTTCCATATCTTGTGATATAGTTTGTGCTTGCTAGTTTCCTTAAGTGCCTATCTTGTTTATCATAGGTTGTTGGTGCACTTAGTTGAGCCTAGCATATTTAGGATTTGTGCTTGAAAGGTATCCGTTTAGTTTAATTCCGCATTAGGATAAAGCCAAATCCGTAACAGTTTTAAAACGCCTATTCACCTCCCCCCCCCCTCTATTCGTCATCTAGATCCTTTCACCAACACTATCCTCCGTTCAGAAATGAGTTCTTGAGAAAGGCAAGAGTCAAAGCAAGACCAACTTCAACCTTCTTTTCACTCGGACCTCAATCCATTCGGGGGCCAATGATGAGGACATAGACCTAGGGTAGGGTGATAGGCCTGACCTATACGTCCTACCTAAGGTCCTTGTCCTAGAAGCAAAGAACTTCAAGAGCAAATAGAGAGGGCTCAACAAAGGTGTCGAGTGCAATCCACTCGACCTACCTTTCACTCGGAGATCTCCCCTTATTTAAGTCACTCGACCACTCAACCACTCGACGTGCAGAAGACTTAAAGCCACTCTGCGCAGCAACGGTCGGACGTTCATTCATAGACTTAATGGTCATTTATAGCACTTTTTTATTTGACACTACCTGTAACGCTCTCACTTTATGTACATTGAATCATGTGTAACGGAGGGGAGCTGGGGTCCTGGCACACTCTATATAAGCCACCCCCCCTCCTCTGAGACAAGGGTCCGCACCCCCTGTAACACACACACACACACATATAATCCAGTCGACCGCCTCCGGGCTCCGAGACGTAGGGCTATTACTTCCTCTGAGAAGGGCCTGAACTCGTAAAACTCTTGCGTACAACTTCTCCATAGCTAAGATCTTGCCTCTACATCCCTACCCCCCATTCTACTGTCAGACTTAGAACCACGACACCCACCACACAGCTACGTTCGCATGCCCTTCGGCTTGCCGAGCGTGGCGTCAGCCTATCAGTGCAACATGCAGCGTGTCCTGGCGGCTCAGGAGGCCAGGTACCATGCCGTCCTGGCGGAGATGGAGATGGTCCTCAGGGAACCACCTGAGCACCCAGAGCCTCCCAAGGCTCAGGGCCACGATGGCTCATGAGGAGCCATTCCTTCGACGCACGCCTTCAGCTGCACCAACTCTCCTTCGTCAATATAACCAGGTGACGTTTTCCAAGTTCGTTTAGCTGGGAGCGCCCCTCGGGCTGCATTATTCCCAGGCCGTGTGGGTCCGTCCCTGTGGCATGTATCCCTTTTGCTTATGTCTCTAGCTTACCTTGTTGGGGGCGCCCCTCGGGCTGCATCATCCCCAAGCCGCTCGGGCCTGACCCAGTGGGATGTATCTTTCTGCATTTACTTAAGCTGGTTTGCCTTCCATGCTTAACCTGCCTGATTGCTACCTTCTCGGTCGTCGCCCTCACGAGGCCTCCTCACACTGGCACGGCGCTGGTCCATGGGTCCGTCCCTGCCACGTCGACAAACCTGAGCGGTCGAGCTCTCGCTCGCGGCACGCCTCGCGCACGTCACCTAACCAGGCCCTCAGTGCATTCGTCTCCTCACCAAGCGACAACCGGCAGGCTGGCAACCATAACGGCAAAACCGTGTCTCCCTTTGTTATGGATTATAGGAACCTCATGAAGAAGACAGCGGGCGGCACCCCGAGCTTCCTTTTCCTTCGTGCAATTCGCTTGCGCGTTAAAAGGGGGGCTCCTGAGCATCACGACTCAGGAGCTCTTACTGGCTCTCCAGCCCTCACCCCCTGGCCTTGACCACGGCATCGCGACCAGGCATACCAGCGGCGGCTAAGCTCGCTCGAGGGCCGGGAAATGAGCACGTAGAGCACTAAGGAGAGCATGGGGAGGTGAAGACTCATGCGGAACTAACCTAGCTACGCTGCGGGGATCTGCGCACAGGCCTGGCGCATCGTGAAGAATCGACCCCGCGCAACTGAGATAAGTCTCGCGCTCGGATCGGCTAATCGTTGGAACCTTAGGGTCGCTGTCATCGAAGCTCTGCCGTGGCCACGTCGCCTCCCTTTCTTATCTTGCCGTAGCTGCTTGAGCGCTAAAGGGGACCTCCTGAGCATCGCGCCTTAGGGGCTCTTACCGGACCTATGGCCGCACACCTCCTGGCCTTGACCACGGCACGCGACCTGGCATACAAGCGACGGCTGTAGCCTGCCTGGGGACTGGGACCTGTCTGCATAGAGCAACAAGCTATCGCGGGGTTGGAAAGGGGAGACCGAGCCTTGACAGGACATGCGCTCGCAAATTTTCATAATAAGGAAGATATACACAAAAGGGCATCACGGATCCTTACACACCCCCACGGGGTAGCTAATGATTCTCCGCAGGAAACGAAAACGAGAAATAAGAGGAATCCTATCTACACCCCCCCCCGTGGCAGACGCCATCATCAACAGTGGGCCACGGGTGGCCGGCGCCAACCTCATCCAGATCGGCGGCGGCGGCGGCTGGATGCCGCAGCCCTATTCCGAGCCCGGCGAGAGCTCGGGGGCACGTAGCTATCGTCGCTCATCTCCGGAGTCTCGTAAGGCTCAGGAGAGCTACTGGACTCCCAGGGGCTGCTGCTGCTGGAGTAGCCACGAGCGGAGCGCGCGTCAGCCTGGCGCTCCCCTCCAGGGCAACACTCTAGGCATCGGCCCTCCGCGTCATAGACCTTGAAGAAGAGTGTGGTGGCGCCGTCATACTCGAAGTGGATCGCAAGGGCACCCCTCGCACGGCAAACACGCGCGACCTCGCCCCAGCCGCGGGTCATGAAGATCTTGCCGGCGGGGACCGCTTCGATCTCTGCTCCGGTCGGCGGAGCATCGCAGTCGGCGTGCTGCAACCAAAGCTTGAGGGGCCCTCTCGGTGGCATCACGTCGGAGAAGAACCGCGGGAAGCGATCCAAGAGCTTGGGGGCATCGGCGCCCATAGCACAAGCTCGCGCGAGGAGTCCGCAGCGTGGACTCCCAGAGCGACCGCACGGTAACCACCGGCGCGGCGCGGGCGGCGCCGCTCGTCGCTCCGCCCTCCTGAGCCCTCGGCTCGGGCGTACACAGGTAGCGGGTACCCAGGGGGAGGCCGCTCGCACCAAGGCCTCGTCACCACCTGCATCGCTATTTCGTCAAGGTGATGGACCGGCCTCTTCTTCGGCGGGAGCGGCCCCAGATCATCGCGGGCAGCCTTTCCTTTCTCGTCCGCGGAAAACCTTCGGATGGGCGCCATTGTGCAAGCAGAGAAGTGAGGAGGGAGAAGCAAGTGAACCGAGAAGATATGGGCGACAGGGGCTCCGCCCCCCTCCCCATTTATAGCGGAAGAAGGCCAACCGGCACCTCCCACGATCATAGGTAATGATGGTTTTCCTTGCATGTCGGAGGGACTTGTCAAGTCGAGCAGTTGCCGAGGCAGCGTGGGGAAGCGGAGACGCCCACGTCCAATCAACCGCCACACGTCAATCGAGGCCGCAGGCTTTTGGGGCCCGCAATGCTCCGTACTTGACCTTTGGCTTTGCCTCGAAGCCCAGCCCGAGCGCGCCTTGGGCCCGGGGGCTACTGTCGGCATTCCGGGAATGGGGGTCTCCAGACTTGCCTGCCTGCGGCCCACGGCATGGCTATGCTAGCGGGCCGTACAGCCCATCTTCATCAACAAGGCAATCAAGACCCTCGCGAGGGGCCAAGCCTCGCGAGGCCGACGACGCAAGACCTCCTCAGGAGTGGCCTCTCCAGGCTACCTCGCGAGGAGCGGAGATATCAAGGAGGGGCAAACCTCACGAGGCTCTCGTGACGTGAGCCATGACGATCGAGACCAAGCGGGCTCCAGGTGGGCGCCAGCGCGCACAGCATCCTTGTTTCGCCTTTGGTGCTAAGGAAGCAGGCGCACGCGCGGAGTACCGAGGCGTCAAGCAAAGGTTTCCATATCGGTGCAACGAGACCTAGACCAGCATGATGACAAGACGGAGGTCACCATGGAGCCCAAGACGGCGTCACCACCAGAGCCTTTTGTAGGCGAAGACCGCTTTTGTCAGGATAGCTTGTACTAGTTGTCCCCTTTCAAATTTGCCCGCCATTGTTGGCTCCCTTCCCGCTCAATATTTGGGGAGAGGACCAGGGCCTATATAAGTAGAGCTAGCCACCACAATAGATAGGTTGAACAGGTGGCGCTCTCACCGCACAAGTTCGCCAAGCACCAGAACACCTCACCCTCAGAAGGCAGTTCTTCCCCTTGTACTGCCCATCATCAGCCCAAGAGGCAATCCACCACCACACACAGGAGTAGGGTATTACACCACAACGGTGGCCCGAACCAGTATAAATCTCGTGTCTTTCTGTGTTGCGAGTCCGTCGAGTTCGTCCGTGAGATCTTAGCTAGCTAGGGCGTGGATCGGTAGGAGGGAAAGAACTTCACACACACCCCAGATTTCGAACCTTAAGGGTTTTGCCGGAACCCGAGATCCGACAATGAGAACATAACTGTTTATTCAATTGAAACTGAAATCAACATAGAGCAAGTTACAACAGCAAACACGTTAAAGAAACAGGTTTAAAACATACCTGTTGCGCCATTGGAGTTTCAATTGCATCCTTCAAATTTGAAATTAGTTGCTATGAGTAAATACAATGATGCAAGAGCAAAGGAGTATGAACCATAGCTACGGAACCTAACCTGAGAACAATTCTTCTGCTTTAAGCGTTGACTTGGGGTTCGGAGTGGTGGTCCTCGTGCTTTGGGCACTGCAGTTGCCTTACTAACTACTCGTGTTTGGGTGCTCTATGGTGGAGACGGTCCTGTGTCAACTGGAACTGGGTTACTATCTTCTGGGGTTGGGGTTAGAAGGGGTGTAGCTGGTTCTCTGTCCAACTGGGTAGGGGTACAATACGCGTGAGTGTGGGTTATGTGTGGTGGGGCTGGTTCTTGGGCAAGTACAACCGTGGTTCTATCTGCATCGGCAGGTAGCACGATCTTTTCTGAAGACCGGGTTTTTACTCCCACAGATACTGCCATTACCCCCTCAATTCAAATGCCTGATAAACAAGAAAAGTAATTCAATGTGCAGACATTGTAAGATAGACAGGTGCAATGGATAGTAAGGAAGAAAACAAGGCATGAAATAATTCACATTTATGTTGTCTAACCAAATAGAATAGCATTACATAATTTCACATATATGATGGCTAATTAAATAGGATAGCATGACACAATTTCACATGTATGATGGCTAACTAAATAGGATAGAATGGCATACTTCCAAATATGATGACTATGTAAACAGGATGACATGATATACCTATACGATGTGTCTATTAAAGTGGTTGGCATGCCATAATTCAGAAACATGTCATCGATGGAAACGTGATGGCATGATATAATTCATGGATAGAATGACATAATTCAAAATATGATGACTATATAAACAGGATGAGATGATATAACTATATTATGTATTTTGAAAATGGGTTGGCATGCCATAATTCAGATACATGCTGTCTATGTGAACATCATGGCATGATATAATTCAAATATATGATTTATATACTAAGCAAGTGAGCAGAGGGCAATCGCATATATGATGTGTCAACTAAGGAGATGGCATTCAATATTGTGTATATGATGTAAAAACTAAGTATTGCAAGACAACATATGCATGATATGAGTAATATAACCCTGCCAAGTTTGAGCATACACCTCAGGGGGATAATAGGACTGGTCATCTGCCTCTGAACCTCCTCTGAGGAGCTATCTGTAACCAGCAAGATATCTGCTTCAGCAGGTAGCATTGTCTGCCCTGAAGACCTTGTTTTCGCTCTAGATTTCTTCATCACCAATTCAAATGGCTGATGCACAGGAAGAGCAGTTGAATATACAATCATTGTCGACAAATGCAATGAGTAATACAAAAAAGGACGGCATGATATAATTCACATATATGATGCTTGGCTAAACAACATGGCATTGCATAATTCACATACATAATGCCTTGCAACAAGATAGCATTGCATAATCCACATATATAATGTCTTGCAACAAGATGGAATTGCATGATTCACATACATGGTAATTAGACACTAAACAGGTGGCATTCACACAAAGCATGTCTAAACTAAGCAAATGACATGCCAATGCAAGACACCATATGCACGATATGAGCAATATAACCCTGCCAAGTTAGACCATGCACCTCAGGGGGGGAATAGGACTGGTCATCTGCCTCTGAATCCTCCTCTGAGGAGCTATCCGTAACCAGCAAGACATGCGCTTTGTCAGATAGCATTGTCTGCTCTGAAGACCTTGTTTCCACTCCAGATTTTTCCATGACCGTGTCGAATGGCTGATGCACAGGAAGAGTAATTGAATGTACTAAAATTGTTGACAAATTTAATACGTAATAAAAATGATGGCATGGTATAATTCACATATAAGATGACTGGCTAACTAGGGTGGCATTGTAAAATTCACATATATGATGCCTGGCTAAACAAGATGGCATTGCATGATTCACATAAAAGATAAAGAAACTAAACAGATGGCATTCACACAAAGCATGTCTAAACTAAGCAGATGACATATTTGATGTATACAGTAAGCAATGCAAGGCACCATATGCATGATATTACCAACATCAGCATGCCAAGTTAGAGCGAAGACCTTAGGGGGTAAATAGAGTGGTCTTCTCCTTCTGAATCCCCCTCGGAGCAGTTATCTTCCTCTTGATTACAATCCGAAATGGGTGGAGGGCGGCTGCCTTTGCGCCCACCATGGAGCGACGCCTGCATGAAATTTTATTGCCACAAAAGGCTCGTCTCTTTTGCTCTACATGTTCAGTTCCATTGTGTACAATAACTAACATGCATAGGAATAAAACATAGTGAGATTATGTAAGGAGTGCATGCACAAATCCAGAGTGATGGTAGCAAACTGTGGATAGACCCAAAACCAATGATAGCAGGCAGATAGTAGCTTTAGTAAAAAATACAGATAATGGCTCCTTTAATGTTTGTTTTCATCCAACATGAAACTCATAGTAGACACCCGAGATTAACCAGATAGTAGACAGATAGTATTGATTGCTGCCCCAATATGTACCCCACAACCATTTAAAAACTCAAGTTTGAGCATTAGTTTGGACCTGACTAGGAAACTAATAGGTGAACAAGACGATAAAGTAGCATGGCATCATATTAAGCGATGCATAACATAAGCAGACACGAAAGATTGCGACCTCTCTTGCGGACCCGTGTAGTCCTCAAGGTCATCTGCTCAGTTGATGATGGTAATGCAAGTGTTGTGGCTGCCGGCGGCGGAGAAGAAGATCTGAGGCGGCGAAAAACAGTCTGGAGGGCGGATCCCTGCTGTGGTGAACCATTCCATTGTTGGAGCAGCTGAGCTGGGGTGGAACACAGCGCAGGCGGAGCGGGACAAACCACACAAGGTTTTCTTTGACACATATTTGTAACCGAAGTAATTGTGTAAGGGCTTGTTTGAATTTGAGGATTCTAACAATGCAGGGATAGGAAATACATAGGAATAGGATAGGAATGCATGTGCAAAACAGAGAATTTAAAAACACAGGATTTCTGCCAGTCTGGGTGTTTGGTTCACAAGAATTGGAAGATCACATGATGCAAAGAAGCATGGTGAGATTAAGTCAAACCATAAGAAAATGTATGGTTATAACGCTATTATGCTATTATCTCTTAGTCTTGTGCTTCATGAATAGGAATTTTAAAACGAGGACAAGTGGATATTAAAATTCCGACGGTTTTTCTTTCAAGGAGTCACTAAAGGAACAAATCCTACAGTTTTCCTTTGCTCCATTCCTTTGAACCAAATGCATGAATAGTAGTACCATAGGAAACTTTCCAATTCCTATGTTTTTCCTTCACTTTTCCTTTCAAGCACTGGCGATTCTAGTAGGCAGGCTTGAGCAGGGAAAAGCCTACACTCAAAAAATGCTTTTGTGCTACTTCTACTACTTTGGACCCAAGACACTGCCCTACTAGCTCAACTCCCAGGCCCATCTACAAATGCACAGCTCAAACGCGCAGAGAAAATAATGATGGTGTTCAAGAGAGTCCATCACGGATAGCTAGGTTGCCTGGTACCTCACTGCTTGTCATATAGTAGGATAAACTAATCGTATTTCACATTACTACGTGTGCTCAATGGACAATATATATAACATGTAGAGTAAAAAAGCGATGCAGCAAGTGTACAACCTCTTTAGCGAAGCCATGTCGATCTCGGCGTGATTGGGTTGGTCGGTGAGGATGCTCCGACTGATTTGGCTGTCGGAGGAGGGGAAGAAGATCTTAGGCGTCTAGAGATGGAGCCCGGGGTACTGCTCCACCGTGATGGAGGGTTTCGTCATTGGACCAGCTCCGGTGAGTTGTACGACGGTGAGGCTGAAGCAGGACAAGAGAGACAATGTTAACCTGAGTGGAATTCTAATAGCATCTCCAATAGATAACATAAAATACATAACCACAAAGTGCTAGATGTAAAATACATCAGACCTCATCTCTGAACTTAACTATCGAAACTGAATTTAACTGTCGAAACTGAATTTAACTGTCGAAACTGAATTTTGCTGTCGAAACTGAATTTTACTGTTGAAACTGAACGCACTAGTAGCAGAAAAGCAATAGCAGTAGCAGCTCCCGGAGCAGCAGCGCGTGCAAGAGCCGGGGCAGCTGGTCGTGTAGCAGCATCTCGGGTAGCAGCCACAGGGGCTCGAGCGAGAGCAAGATCTGCTGCTCGTGTAGCAGCAGCGCAAGCAAGAGCGGGAGCAGCAGCGCGAGCAAGAGCAAGAGCAGACCAGGCAGGGGACCGAGAGCAAGAGCAGAGCAGCAGGGCGAGCGAGAGCCAAAGCAGCAGCAACTCCTACTGATGTGGACGTCGCCGCCAAGGGAGCGACGCCGTTGAGGAAGTGGTCGGCGACGCCGCCGTGGATGGAGCTGCGCCATGTCGGCTCGGGACCGAGCGCCGGTAGCACCGTGTGATCGAATCAAGAAGAAAATGCGGCGATTAGTGTAGAACCTCTTTGGTGGCGCCGATTAGGCCTCAGCTTCATCCAAGGAATCATTGAGGATGCTGCTCTTCTGGTAGTGTAGGTGAAGATGGCGGTGTGGGAATGGAGGTGGCGCGAAAGACTAGGGGAACGTCGGGGCAACTCCTTGGAGGTGGAAGACGGGGTGGCTGAACCGGCGGGACGACGAGATCGACGACAGATCCTCATCTGGTGTGGTGGATGAGGGACGTCGAGGTGTTGTTGTGGACGACGTCGTCGGGGAAGAGGCTCCGGCTGGGTGGCGGACGGAGGAGGGTGGGGCTTCGCGGGTTTTCGCGGCTTCGGTGTACGAATGGGTGGGCAGATGGGATGGGAGGGGGAACCATGGCTTGGGGAAGCGATTGTTCGAAATATGGGGTAAGTTACGAAATTACCCCCACCGATTTGAGCTAGGTGGTACTTTCGGTTCAGGGGTATCACGTGCATTTCGTGTGTCGGGATTTTGCAGGAGGTGGGATTTTTCGCGCGCGTTGTAATTTTGGGATAGCAAAGCGCGTGTTGAGATGGAGGGAGTTTTCTGAGCACAATGAGACAAAGATATATCTTAAACATTTCGGGGTAACAAGGCACGGGTTGAAGAGGCGGGAGTTTCGCAACACGATAGACAGAGATGCTAGCTTGAAATTTTGGCATAACAAGGCGCGGCTTGAAATTTTGGGAGAACAAGCTTAACTTGTACAAAAAAAGACAATTCTCACCTCATGACTAGAGAGAGCCATGTCCCGTTTTACTATATTACTAGAAATGCATTCAAATACAACAACAAAAAAACTAAAAAAATCGGGACAACAAACATAACATGTACAGTACCAAATCAATTTGCACTTCCTTCAACAATCAAAAAACAATTCGTGTTGTCTAGCATATGGACTAAATTTGAGTACATTTTCTCTGTTTGAATGGGATTGTACTCAGGTTAGTTATACAACCATCTAAATATTATCTTCACAACACATGACATGAATATAGGAGTAGTAAATTCCTATATAAATATGGACTACATGTACATACGATCTCAAATTCAAATATATGTATCCATTTTATGTTGAATTCAAATCGTCATAGTACATGTATGCTCTAGCTAGATGTTCGGAATCTAAACCATGTATGATACTACGTACAATGTGTTTACACGCACAACACACACACAAACACCATTTAGACTAGTAAGGTACACGTGCATTGCACGCATGAGATTTGGCAACCAAATTATAAATAAATACCACATTATAGAATGTAAGCTTTGAGTCATATATGCATGATGTAGATGTTCGTTTAATTCTTGTAGTTCATCTCATTCAAAATCAATTAGTTTTTATAAAAAAGCTAATCTATTTTAAGATTCATGGAATTGTGCGTTGTAAAGCATAAAGTAAAAACAAATAATGGCGATTCATGTAGAAATTTTTTTGGGCAATTATGATGCGGAAGATTCTAGAACAAAGGAGAAGTGCTTGTGTTTTGAGGTTTGTGCATTATGCTTAAGCTCAAGCATGGAGTCTTCTAGATTGTACATGTGGCAAAATCTGGTGGAATGTAGATGATATCCAACGACCAGTAGTGCTAGGATGAAGGCTCCATACCTTCCCTTTTCATGTAAATTTAATGATGATAAAACCTTGGCATCTTATGCTAATGGTATATATGATTATTGTGATGTGGAACGAATAGAAGAATTCGTTGCTTTCAAGGGTGCTTATGAAATTGAATCTTTGTTTGAAAAGTGTGAAAATTATGATGATTATGTTTACATACCTAAAAATTATGCTTAACTTAAATATTGCTATGAGAATTATGCAAATAATTCCGATATTGATGCATTTATTGAGAAAGTCTCTGCTGTTCAAGAAGAGACTAATATTTTGCAGGAATCTATGGAAGAAGAAATAGATGACACTGTGAGATCATTAGATGAAAAAGATGACGAGGAGAGCGAAGAACAAAAGGAGGAAGAGCGGATTAGCTACCCGTGCCCTTCTAATGAGAGTAACTCTTCAACTCATACATTGTTTAATTTCCCTTCGTGCTTATCGAAGGTTGATTGCTATGATCCCTTGCATTCGTTTGAAATATCCCTTTTTGATGAACTTGATGCTTGCTATGCTTTTGGCCATGATGCCAGTATGAATTATGCTTATGGGGATGAACTTGCTATAGTTCCTTATGTTAAGAATGAAATTTTTGCTATTGCACCCACGCATGATAGTGCTATTATCTTTTTGAATTCTCCCAACTACACTATATCGGAGAAGTTTGCGCTTATTAAGGACTATATTGATGGGTTGCGTTCTACTATTGCACATGATGATTTTGATAATATAATATGCATGTGCTTGCTGCTCCTACTTGCAATTATTATGAGAGAGGAACTACATCTCCGCCTCTCTATGTTTCCAATACGATAAAATTGCAAGAAACTGTTTATACTATGCATTGGCCTTTACTTCGTGTGCCTGAATTGTTCTTTTATGACATGCCGATGCATAAGAAGAGAGTTAGACTTCGTTTGTGCATGATATATGTTTCTTTGTGCTCACTACTAAATCACAAATCATTGTTAATTAAAGTTGGCTTTGATATACCTTGGGACCGGATCCATTACATGAGCACTATATGCCTAGCTTAATGGCATTAAAGAAAGCGCTGCTAGGGAGACAACCCGGAAGTTTTAGAGAGTCATTTTTTCTGTTGTGTGCTTTTAAAAAGTTAAAAAAATAGAGGGGAACCTAAAACTTTTCGAAAAGAAAAGCGAAAGTGAGAAAGACGAGCATTGTTAAAGTGGGAGCTAGCCTTGAACATTGTTCATGCCCATGGAAACTTTTGTGAACCTTGATTACAAAAACTTTTCAACAAAAATAATTATCCCGTCATACAAATCCTTTGTACTATAAAAATAATGTGCCAAGATTTGCCTTTAGGATGATTAGATTGCTTGTTTGGTTTGTGCAGTGCAAAAAAAGAAACTTTGGCTGTAGTGCTTGAATTTTGTTAGTTAAATTTTTGGTCAAAAATTGGCACAAAATAAAAAGGGGGCCAATAAACCAAGACGCGGGCACGATGATCAATTTTTGCCTGGCTTACTGTTGATGGCATTTGTATTTAAATATGGACGAAGTGGAGTAGTTTTATCTTTATCTTAGCCTCGTAGGGCTCTCCCAGCGCCTACGGTCGCCTCCCCGCCTCGCCCACCGGATCCCACCATGGAGGATCCCGCCATCGATAATCCCTTAGATCCCAAGATCCCGCGGGCTGCCCTCTAGCTGTGGCCCGCAACACTGCCGCCTTTGAGCGAAACCCACATGTGTTTCAGAGGGGATGCATTGCTCTGGAATCACAGATCGGTGGCACTGGAGGACATGCCAGGGCTGCGTTTCAGGTGGTGGGCAGTAAGGGCAAATCGGATCGAGGAAGCATCGCATCGATTGGGGACAAGTTCGAAGGAGCTGCGCCTAGCGAAACACAAGGTGGAGGCGCAAGTCGATCTCAGGGGAGAGATGTTGAGGGATGTCAGCATCTGGCAGTGTCCCGTTGATTTCGAGCTGGGGCTAATGGCAGAGATCACATTCACGGAGTCGACTGCGGAGGAAAGAACGCGCATGGCTGTGGAATGGCATGAGCAGCCGGTGCAACTATTCAAATGGGCGGTAGGAGAAGCCAAATCCTGGTACCAGCTGCAGTGGCGCCACTGGGCATGCATCGTAGGCGAGGTGAGCTGCCCTCCTTCCCCGCCAGCGATGCAGTGACCTACTCGGTTGCTGCTCACTACAAAAAAAAGACACATCCGTGACATTTTGGGCCAAACAAAAAAAATTCTGTCATACTTATGACACTTCTATGACGAGAATTGTGACAAAACCCGGTATCATCATAGATGTGGTGGGCTCCTACTTCTATGACAAAAAATCATGACAGAAAATGGGCTTTTCGTCCTGGGCGGGCCGGAGACGCAGCTGCATGACATTCTTTGGGCCGTCCATGATGGAAAAACCGTGGTAGAAGCGAGGGCGAGGAAAATATCGGGGTGTTCCCGGTTATGGTGGGTGGTCGGGGGCCGAGCGATGCGTGTTTCTCTCATACGTACACGTGTGTGTGCGAGGCGTTTCACTCTAACTGAACCCGAGCGAGGCGTTCGCCTACTGAACCTGAGCGATTGCACTGCAAGTTACGCGTTATTGAACCCGAGAGATCGATCGATGGCTGTTAAGTGAACCCGATCGAGCAATTCCTTAGCTACTGCTGCTAACTGAAGCCGATCGATGCTGCCTCTGGATGAACAGTGAGCATTGTTGGGGGGTTGGATGAACAGTTCCCGGTGGGGGGTTGGATGAACAGGACCCCGTGGAGTTGCCGCTGGATGAACAGGACCCCGTGGAGTTGCCGCTGGATGAACAGGACCCCGATCGATCGAGCTGGTTGGGCGTGGATGAACAGGACCCCGTGGAGGGCTGGATGAACAGGACCCCGTGGAGGGCTGGATGAAAAGGACCCCGTGGAGGGAAGGTTGAACAGTAGCCGGTGGAGGGCTGGTTGAATAGTAGCCGGTGGAGGGCTGGATGAACAGTAGCCCGTGGACGAGCGGTTGAACAGGACCCCGTGGAGAGGGCTGGTTGAACAGTAGCCGGTGGAGGAGCGGTGGAGGCTGGATGAACAAGAGCCCGTGGATGAACAGTCGTAGGTGGAGGCTGGAGGAGGTCGACGGTGGATGAACAGTAGCCCGTGGAGGCTGGAGGAGGTCGACTGTGGAGATGAACAGTATCCCGTGGAGTCCCGTTTTGCAGTATGCCACACCCCTGTCGATGAACAGGACCCCCCGTTTCGACCATAGCGCTCCAACACAAGTCTGTTTCCTTCGTTTTGCGGTATGCCACACCCCTCCCGGTCAACAGGACCCCGTTTCGACCCTAGGAGGTCCAACAGAAGTCCGTTTCCTCTGTTTTGCGGTACGCCAGACCCCTCCCGATGAACAGGATCCCGTTTCGACAGTGCCAGTCGAACACAAGGCCGTTTCCTCCGTTTTGCGGTACGCCAGGCCTCGTTTCCATCGGCTGTTCTGTCCAAGCCAATTGGCTCCCGATGAACACGACGACGCATTCCGTTCCGACCCAGCCGTTTGGCTCCCCATGAACACGACGACGGCGCAGTTTCTCCGTTCCGACCCAGCCATGTACACGAGCCCTGGCCTTACGTATGCACCAGTAGGCTTTCGAGACCTCGCCCGTATTTACGTACGTGGCTGTAATTTCTTTCTTGCACCCTGGCCGCTGTACGTACGTGTACATGCTACGTGCGTGCCTCTACTACGACACGTGCCCCTCCTTGCACGGCCACGGTTCATCGCTGCAACCTGCAGACAGACCAATCGACCAGTATGTACATACACGTTCGCGACCAGAATGACAATGCTACGTACGCTTCAACCAGGTGGTTCCCGACTGTCACGCACTTCCTTGCGTGCGAAGATGTAGCTGGTGGGTCCCAACAGTCAGGGGGCGAATCATTTTTTGCCCGTAATATGGACGCACTTCCTTGCGTGCGAAGATGTAGCTAGTGGGTCCCAGTAGTCAGGGGGGAACATTTTTTCACGAAATACGGTGGACCGTCCGGTGGGTCCCTGCTGTCAGGTGGAGGAATCATTATTTTCCGCGTAATAAGGAGGCACTTCCTTGCTGCAGCCATGGACCCAGCTGTCAGCCTCTCCACGTACAGTACTCTTTGGATGGAAGTCGTTCCTTGACCACGTTGACCACGCCGCGCCGAGAACACCAGGGCGGTGGACGGCGGCGAGGCCTGGGAAGGGGACGACATGGAGCCGGGGAAGACGCGGCAGTGGATGCCCACGCGGAGAGGAGTACGAGGGTTCACTGGTTCGGCTGTGGTGTGAGGCTGCCATCGCCGCAGAATAACAGGGGGTGTGGGTGACTAGAGGGATGGCCTGGCCAGCGGTGGGAGTAGTAGGGGCGGTGAGGCCTCCGCGACATCACAGCCGGCCACGGGAGGCAGGAGCACGCGGTACGACCAGCGCTGGTTTGGGCGGCTGGAGCAAGAAGACTAGAGGTTGAAGAAGCACTACGGCCGTTGGATGGACATCGTACGATCGTTGGAGATAGAATCGTTCATATTGACTAAGTTGACAAAGACCTCCGTCCCCATCAACTTAGTAGGCCCACAAGTACGCCTCCCACACAGGGGGGTATTCATTTTTTGTGCGTAATAAGGAGGCACTTCCTTGCGTGCGAAGATATAGCTGGTGGGTCCGAGCTGTCAGCGGGGGGAACGTTTTTTTCACGAAATACAGAGGCCCTTCCGGTGGGTCCTAGATGTCAGGTGCACGAATCATTATTTTGCGCGTAATAAGGAGGCATTTCCTTGTGTGCGGCCGTGGACCCAGCTGTCAACCTCTCCACGTACAGTCCACTTCCGATGGATGTCGTTCATTGACCATGTCGACCACGCCGCGCCAAGAGCACTAGGGAGGTGGACGATGGCAAGGCCTATGAAGGGAATGACACGGAGCCGGGGAAGACACGGCAGTGGCTGCCCACGCGGTGGGGAGTACGAGGGTTGACTGGTTCGGCTGCCGTCGCTGGAAAATAACAGGAGGTGTGGGTAAGTAGAGGGATAGACAGGCCAGGGATGCGAGTATGGTGGGGTCGTGAGGCCTGCCCGGCAGCACAGCCGGCCACGGGAGGCGGGAGCAGGCGGTTCAGCCGGCGCTGGTTTGAGCGGCTAGAGTAGGAAGATCAGAGACTAAATAAGCACGATTGCCGTTAGATTGACATCTAACGGTCTGACGCTGGTAGAGTCGATTGTTGACTAAGTTTCTTTTTTGAGAAACCTTGTGTACGCATGAACTTAGTAGGCCCACAAGTCAGCCTCCAAATCAGTGGCAGACAACATTGAGCCCATTTGCTAAAAAAAATATAATTTACAACCCATTTGCTAATTCTTAAGTAATTTAATACAACCCATTTTCTGCCCAGGACCACGGTCAAAAAGTTCAACCTTATTTTGCATATTTCGGTGGAGTCCGAACTATTGTAATCCCGAAATGATAAACATTTTTGTTAGAACTTATTGATTTGCCAAAAAAATTGTTTTGTTTTTGTAAGCAAATAAGACGTGGGACAATTGAGTTGGTTTAAGGGAAAACCAGTGGTAAAAAAATCAGCGTTGGGAGGGAAAACAACAACAAAAATAAGGATGTAAATATGAAAAGGGAACCTTATGTATTTTCAATATAATGATACGTGTATATGAACTAGTAAAACTATTGATAGAGATTAGAAAACGGATGTAGGACATGGCGTTTCAAGAGGAAAATAGAACTGGGTTGTGTGTTTGATTCAGTAAAAAAACTGTCTGCGGATGTTGTAAGACAAAATATAACTAACGCTGGCGGGCGAGAGGCCAGTAGGTACCTGCTGGATCTTTGTGCCCCATTATCGTTATGGGCTGGGCCTGTTAAAAACAAAACCAAGCCTGGGCAGTCTATAGCCCAGTTGAAACTTGCTCGACCTGAAAAAACAATATACCTGCTCAGCAAACGAGAGAATTCTGCAAGTACAGACTGATAACTGGGATGCAGTAGGTATATTGTTTTTTCATCGTGATAATAAGTGCATGCAATTGTTTCGAAAAATTTGGACAACTGGGAATTCCAACGGCAGGTGCTTATGCTACCCATCAAATAAAAACCAGGTGCCTGAAAATTCGTTTCGAAACAAATGATTCAGCCTTATATCCATGTCGACCCTCGGCATGATGGTTGCAAGCAAATGCGAAGTTCATACCGAAAGATCGTTAACAACAATACCAACTTGCGGACGACAAGGTAGTACAAGTACCAATACCAAACTAACTTATAATCTTTTTAGTCCTGGCCCTAGTGTTCGTCTGGTAGAAAATCTTGCAGAGGACCAGCTCCCGCTCCTTCTCTTGCTCCAGGTCCCCGAGGTGGTACTGGTGCATCACCCAGTTGGTCCTCTACTGGTCGAAGTTCTTGTTGGTGTGCAGCACCAGAACCTTTTTGCTGCCTGTCTGCCAGCCGTTGACCACCACCGGCAAGGTATTGCCGGTCTTGTGCCACATTGCGTGGATGCCGCACTCCAACTGTATCTTGCGACGCGTCCACGTGCCCCTTTTGAATGCCCTAGAATTGCGCTGGAAGAAATGCTTGCTTAGGCTACTCAGTGTGATACCTGCAGTATTGTCGAATACAGGTTTTAGTGTATGTGGTTGGCATTTTCATAACATCTTTGGCATGTTGCAGTCAC
Source organism: Triticum aestivum (assembly GCF_018294505.1). Taxonomy (NCBI): domain Eukaryota; kingdom Viridiplantae; phylum Streptophyta; class Magnoliopsida; order Poales; family Poaceae; genus Triticum; species Triticum aestivum. The sequence goes on along the minus strand of NC_057808.1, from coordinate 305,355,671 downwards.
TTTTTTCACTTTTTATTAACTGTCAAATTGTAATTGCTTCACTAGGTCTGCGCCTAAAAAGAAAAATAGAGCTACAAACAAAGGAATATGTTTGTGCAAGTAGATGGCCGATCGGTGTCTTACCTGGAAGTTTCTCAGGATGGGTGTAGCATATGCCGTGCTCGCTGTCGATGGTTGGTATGAACAAATCGATGAGAGGGTGAGATCTCGCGCTGTCAGCACTCACTTTGGCCTCAAGGTGCTCGATCAGCTCCTTATCCGTGGGATCGAACTTGACGCCAGCCGGCAGCATCGGCCAATCCTTCTTGGACTTGCATCGGTTAATTTCCAGTTATATGGTACTCAATGTATGATCAATCGACTATTTTAAGTGAATGATGCAAGATTTCGACAGATAAGTGGTACTCCAAATCTGAAGTCCACAATACCCAAACACGCCGTTGGGATTCTTGTGTCACCTCACACGCAGCATGTTGTCACGTCAATTCAATGTGTGGACATGATGAATAATTTGACCGACGTATACTAGTACTACTACTGTACTACTTACAAGTCGTATTCAGTGTCACATTTTAACCATAGGTTTAACTAACAAGTACGCACTTGAAGCCTAATTGATATATATATATGGCTTCTGCACAGCATCTCCATCATCATTATCAGTACATCCTACGCAGGTGAGTTAGGATGCACTTGATCCCAGAAAGGTATCTATCCTTCAAACCAGAGGAGTGCTTCAAACTAACAACAGTACATAATATCCAACAAAAGAGGGTCGTGCTACAGCAGCAGAATACATGGCTCGGTCTAGATATCAATACGAATCAATTTGTGCATATTTGTTGTTAGCATGAACCACATCGCCGCGTTTCAGGTTTGCAAAAGCCATCCATCGCATGGAAGCTTGATGCCTTTCACACACTGAAGATTATCTGGCAACAAGCCGTGTCGATGAATCTCCGGATATGGTGATTCATGAAACCCATGGTATGATGTGAAACACAGCCCCCCTGGCGAATGGAAGTTGCATAGCATGGTAATCATCGCTGGTGATATGATCGATGATTGGTTGGATGATCGGATAATTGAGCCCGAGGAACATGGAGTGGTTGCCGAGGCTGTAAACCCGCCTCCAGTTGAATACGCCTGGCCCAACGGAGCTGGGATCTTTCTCGAACACGAAGCAGCCATAGCCATCAATGTCATGAACGCCCCAGGCATTGTACTGCATGTGGTTTGATGTAATGGTTTGGTCAATTTGGTACGTGCGAATGAGCATCAAATGACCGCCGTCAGCTGAATGAGCGATAAACCACCACCCATCGGCTGGTATGATTCCAGGTCCTGGAATCATGAAGGCCAGTGCATTTGCGTCTGCTGCAACAATTCAAATTGGAGACCAAAAGGACAAAAATAAACAATCATGTTGAGAGTATGTGTGGAATTAAGATTATTATAACAGTGAGACATATCATAGACAGAGAATTGCAATGCCGTGGTCATAATCATACCCCAAGTAAAAAAGTAAGCCAATGGCTTTCATATTCTAGCAATATGTCATGGTTCAAACATCATGTAACAATGAGAGGAAAACAACTATGACAGGGCCTACTAATATTCTACCATAGCACTTACTACTGTTCTCATATCAACTCTAAGCAATGACATGCGTTGTTATAAAAATCTTGGAAATGAGAGTAACATATAGCAATCATGAGGTTATGCTCATAATATATATTCTAACAATCATTAGATGCCAATTGTTCCCATATCAACTCTAACAATAACATGTGTGGTCAGAAAAATCTAGAAAATGAGAGGAACATATAGCAATGATGTGGTTATAGACATACTATCTATTCTAAATTTGTAACAATGAACAGGTAGTCGTATTCATAAGGTAAAGATGAGATGAGATAGAACAATTACACGACGATAGATTCCACTAGTATAGGCAGCCAATCTGTGCGTCGACCGCGTAAACGATGCCCTCGTGCACTATAGCATTAGACAGAAATGTTTCCCTAACAGGATTGACGATGAGCCATAACCATTTATGGCGACCGGATTCCAGATAGACTAATCCCATGTTGAACAAGGCAATGAGCTTGTAATCCATGTAGTCTTCTAATGGTGTGGGCACTTCGCAGATTACAACTTTCAGCAAACAGAGGTCGAGCCAAAAGCTCGACGCGTCTCGTGCGTAGTAGGCAGGAGTGTCCGGCGGGCCGCGAGGCTCGATGGCGGCGGTATCCAACGATGGAAGGGTGATCTCTCACTGGGTGTAGATATCCACGATACGCCACGGACTACCGGATTGCTGGATGAGGACGATCTAGTTGGCCTTCATGCCCGCCCAGTAGTGGCCGCACATGAAGGACGGGTGGACGGGTAGTGGTAGCATATCGAGGGGCACCACGGCAACCTCCGTAGGATCATCAAGTCAGTGTTTGGGCCAACTGCGAGGATCGGCATCAGCAAGCAGGGTGTCTTGAAAAGAGCCGGCCGGTTGCAGACGAGTAGACGGTACAAAGACACCGAGCATGCGGCCAAACGGACGGTGCTGAGTAGGTCCATACGATTACAGATCTCCTCCAAGAGAACATCGGGGAGGGAATTCCAATCGTGGCTCTGCGTGTCAGGCGGTTCTGCCATAGGTTTTTTAGGGCGCTGAGTGATTGGGGTTTTCGATGCCTGCAAGCCAGCGGGGAAGTGGATTCGGGCGGGCAAGCGAAGAAGATGGCATGTGTGGCCGAGCAGTGAGCGGGGGGATATGGTACGCGCGAGCTACCAAGGAAGATGGCGCGGGCGGGCGAGCAGTGAGCGGGGGGAAATGGTGTGCGGCCGACGATGGGGTAGAGAGGAGGAAGAAGAAGAGAGGAGGAAGAAGAGTGAAAGACGGGGAAGAAAGTGCATTAAATCTCAATTCTACTAGTACTACTACCAGGATATACCGTCCTTCGAACTGTAAATAGTTACGCCCATGACATGTGGGTCTACCTCAAGAGGGCCCATATGTCAGTTAATGGAGGAGAGAGGTGCGTTGGCGTATTTGGCGAAGTATGCTCTACTGGCAAACATGATGGCAGTACTGGGTAAGGCTGATTTAGTAACACCAACATGCGTATGTCCCATCTGCTACAGCATGTATTGTCACTTCACTGCGAAGACTAGTTGAATAGTTCTCTCTGACCGAGATGGGGAATAATGGATCGCCAAGACTTCCTATCTACAGTATCCCTATGCCTCTATGCTCACTTCACTCATTTTGCTCTGTACGTAGTCACTTGTTGAAATCTCTAGAAAGACAAATACTCCGTATTTGGGAACAGAGGGAGGCTTTTACTCCGTATTTGGGAACAGAGGGAGTATCACCATATGGAGGGAATAGAGGAAGCTTGAAATATGAACATGTCCATGGGAGGGAGTAAAAGCCTCATGCATGCATGCAACATGCAACACTCACACGTACACATGGACGCACGCAACACTCACGCACCCATGCGGCGCACAGCACAGGACGCAACACACACGCTCACGCTCAAGTGCTCAACCTACTCCCTACGCCCGTGAAAGACTGTACATTTAGAGATTTACACATTGACCAGGGCATAATTAACGCCCAAAAGTAATAGATTTATGTGTGCATGTGACCATTGAGAGAAGAAGATTAAATGAAGGTTGTTGCATGCTGTAATTAAGGATAGACATGTAGCCTATACCTAGAGCACAATTTGGTGCATTAGTCAATCAATATCGATTTAGATTAGGCTAGTCATAGTGGGGAGTAATTTAGACTAGTAACATGCATATGTTACTAGTCTATGTTACTACATTCATAGAGGGAAGTAACATATAGTTGGTATCATGCAAGCCAACATTTATTAAGATGTAGACTCATTTTGCCTTGTTATGTGTTATGTTACAGCAACATATTATGTTACTCCAACCATCTCTCCCCTCATTAACTACATGCCACGTAAGCAAAATTTTCTTGGGATGTGTTATGTTACTTGCTAAGTTACTCCCACTATGACCAGCCTTAAAGGCTAAATGCATTGGAAGTGTAGATGTACACTCTTTGTTTTTAGCCAATGTACACTCTTTGTTGGAAGACCGAGGGAGTACACGTGCATGCACTCACATACACAGCCAGGGTGGTTCGCGCGCAAGGGTTGGACTCCTGTCGCACCTACATAAAGTTTTGTTTAACTGATTTATTTGCTCTGCCAACTGACAGGTTGGACCCAGAAACCAGGTGACAATTTAACCAGTCAACAAAGTGCCACGTCGACTATGTGGCCAGTCAGTAGGGTGCAATACGATGCTCTACGATGACCTAGTGATCGTATAATCACCGCAAAACTATATATAGTGACTGTAAAGAGAGTACGTTGACCGCCAGTGTATTTTTCGCGTTTCTAATTAAGCCACATTAACCGGAAAGGACACAGTATGGACTAGTACTAGTAGTGCTTTGATGTATCCCGTCAACTCGCCGAATGAGGAGAAGCTTGCTTACTACGCCTGTCCCTCGCCCACGCGCGCGGTGGCTCGCGGGATGAGTAGAGGGTTTTGAGTACAGCGCCCTCTCCGTCTACCTCGCCCTCGCCATCATGGTGGATGTGCAGCAGTTCAATCGGAGTCAGATTGCCAGAAGCATATTGTACTGTAGTATCATCATTGTTGGACCTTCCGAAGAGGCGAAAAGCCAAGTGCAAGGTTCACACGAGTACGAACTGTTGAACCTCCAGAAGAGGCAAAGAGCCAAGCGCAAGGTTTTATAGGAGTTGTCGTCCTAGTAGGAGTATACACAACTATAGCGAACGATGCTACTGTATGATGCCGCCACGTCACCTGTATCCAAAGATGTGCCACCTTTTTTCTCAAAGAGCGTGTTGGAGCCCGTGCAACAACCACACAAGTTGCACGTACACATAACACATTTACTAGTAATAAATTCTAAAGGACAAATGCCAGTATGCCACACAAGTTCATCTCCAATTCATGTGATAAATTTGTGCAGGACTAGTCTATATATATTCACAGCGCTACCGTTCACAAGTTACCATACTCCACTTACACGTTATAGATGGGCTACATGTCCTCCTCCAGGTTCCAGTCCCAGGTGTTCTTCATGGATGGCATGATCCATAGCGGTGGGCAACGGGAATCATTGTCGCAGCTTTCTCGTCCGGTTCCACATGATGGAGACTCATCCAAGATGAAGCGGCACAAATCAGGGATAGTGTGTCCCAGCATGTCGTTCATCCGGCGGTGCGCACTGAAGACACAACCATGCTTCATGAACGGCAGGCCTTCGGTGTCGTACACAGAAGGTGGCATCCGCTTCACAATGGGGTAGCTGTCCCCAATGAAAAGCGAGTACTCTCCAAGAGTGTTCCTCGGCACCCACATAGCATTACGGGGGTTGAACTCGGCGCCGTTCATCTGGTACACGCGGCATCTCAGATCTGGACACATGGTGACGTACATAGTCAAGGTCCATGCATAATAATTTTGTGCTCAAATATGGCGGTCAGTAACACTGTGCAGCAAATAGTACTACTCCGGTATAGAGGAAGTAAAATAACCAGCTTATTATATATAGCCACTCTTGGCTACATGGATGAGATAGTAAGACATGGAAAAACAAAAATGGTGGCAGCTAGTGGGTTCAAGTCTTCAAGGGCCTAGCTAGCTACTCCAAGGTAAAAAGTACTCCTACTAGTACTAGTAAGTAGTACAACAATGAAAGAGAAGGCGAGAGGGTTAAAACATATGATACTAAATGGAATACCTGGGTAGATGGTGAAGGTCCGATCGTGGTAGATTGTGTGACCATGTTGCACATCAGTGGTACCATGGGTAACGACTGCTAAGATGGTTGATCCCAATATGCCAAAGTCAGCTACAAGGTTCCAGGTTAGACCGAATCGCGGATGCAAATGCACATCCAGGATCGGCGATCATATTTTGATCGGGGGATGACCGGTCCCTGCAAAATAATGGAGTACCGTTAGGGATGCAAATGATGGTTTGTGGCTTTGTGCATTCCTGTAATCTCCCGTACCGTTTGATGGCAACCAGATGAAACAAGTCCTCTGGCTTGTCACCGTGAAGATGCAGCCTAGATGGTGCACGGCGTCTTCAAATGTGTAGGGGTACAAATCTGCCGCGGCCAACATGCGCCAGCCTCTGCTGTTACTGCCTCTTGCATTGATGGCAATCCTTATGTCGAACACCACGATGAGATAGTAATTGTCGTAGCCGCGTCGCTTTGTCGGCGGGTCCGCAATTGCTATCTTCTTCAATCTCATGTAGGCGTCATCATATGTATTCAAGCCGAACCAGTCCGGAAGGCCGATCCCAATGGTGGAGAAGGGGTCTACGGGAACGGCCGCACTGCTGTGGATGTTGTGCAAAATGATGGTGGTATCCGGCCGGAGGTATGCAAGCCAATCTTCGTTGGCACCGACCTAGACCTATATATAAGACGGTGGGCAATTCTAGCGGAGTCAACGTGCAACCATGGCCAGGGAGCGGTGGACTATTCGAAGGATTGTCCCATAGAAGAACCTTCTCCCCGAGGACGCATGGAAGACCAACAAGCATGGCCTTTTCCCAAGCCTGTTTAAGCACCGTCTTGAAAAAGTTGGTGCAGGAAGCACTGAGTCTTGCGGCGGTGAGGACGTCGGAGCGGCGTGCGATTTCTCCCAGAGGATCGCCGTCCAAGGTCTCCCAGCCCCGACGAGGAGGAGAACCGCCTAGAGAATCCATGGGAGCAGCGACAAACTGCCTTCTCTTCGGGGGGAGGGGAACTGGCGAAGAGGAGATAAGAGCGTAGTAACCGCAGGGCCTCGTCCCTTCCAACTGTAGCTCCTCGGTCGTTCCTTAGCGAAGGGGTGAGTCTATTATTTACTACGTACTCGTACTATAGCAGTACTAGTACTACTTTCTCAACTCGTAGTGTGATGTACTGTACTTCTAGTATAGTGCACCAGTTTTGAACTCTTGAATCTCAGGGCCAAGGAGCTACATTTGGAAGTGGAGGGTACTACTGTTCTCTAGAACCATCGATGTACTATCAATGCAGGGAAAGTACACCTGCGTAGTGGGTACTCTCGGTGCTCTATTCAAGCGCGTATCTAGCCTACTCAGCCACTCCTCTCACGCACACACTAGCAGCCTGTTTATCAGCGACGGTTAATACGGGGGCAGAACATTTGAGTTATTTGATACAGCGAGACTAGGCTTTTCGCTTCCATTTGTGGAGGTGTAATGGATCTCGTCAAACTTTTTAGTAGTTCCTTCTTTATGAATGAGATGAGGCAAAGCTTTTGCCTCCGTTTCAAAAAAAACACGTCAAGAGGAATTTCTTTTATAGAGCCGATAATGGAGTGAAATCCATGCGTGCAACGCCACAAGCTATAGAGTAGTAGAGTACTAGTAGCACTTTATGTACAGAGCCATATTGCACAGTTCCCAATTCCGCGCCAGGCTTTTCCGGCTCCTCGGGCTTAATTGGGAGGCGCTAGTTTGAATATGCTACTAGCTGACGAGGAAGCTGCAAGCGAGGTGCGGTTAGGGCGAGCACGCGAGCCACGAGATGATGGGAAGGAAAACCCGTTCACGTGGCTAGGCTATCCAGCGCACCCAGATTGTGGTGTGGCATGTCCGTTCGACTTCAAAACTCAAACTACCCGTGTACAATATTGGCTCGCAGCGAAGTTACTATTTAGAAAAAAGGCCGCCATGCGTTCGGCCGGGATCGAACCCACAAAACGAGGTATACACTCCCGCGACCACTAGTAGTACTCGTTGGAGTACAATTCAACCTAGAATCGCCTTTTGTCACTAGTAGTACATTGTTCCTTACAAGAAACCACTAAGAATGCCAAGAAACCACTAATAATGCCAAGAAACTACTACCACTTGCATACGTGGCAGACTTAAGATAAGACTACCTTATCAACCATTGTACATGCCCTTATGAACCAGCCCTATCAAGAAACGACTACTCTAAAAGTGTCGTTATAGGCATGTTTCAACCCATGTCGCCCCTTAAGTCAACGCCTTCTATTCGACCGGCAAGTTTGGCATTATGACTTGTGGGACCTACATGTCAGTCTGCACAAAAATCCCCGAGTGACCTCCTACCTCCGGCCCGTCCACCTAGTCATCCTCGGCCATGGGACGCAGCTACTGCCGGCGACAGAAGGCGAGGTCAAAACCGCCGGCGGTGCGGAGCCCATCTTCCGGCAGCCCAGATGCCAGCTCCGTCCGGCGCTCGCGGCCGCTAGCTAGCCAAAGATAGCTCCATCCAGCTGCTTGTCTGCAAGGTTTGCTAGCTAGATTGGCACGGCGGCGCGGCAGCTTGCTCGCGCGCACCGCGCTAAGGCCAGCCATCTGGCTCGAGCGAAGGCCAGCGCGGTGGCTTGCTCGCTCGTGAGTCACGCTCGGGCCAGCCTGCCAACCCGTGCGGAGGCCAGCGCGGCGTCCGGCCCGTCCGACGGAGCGGCTGTCAACTCGCTCATCACCGGCGCCACAAACGAACACGCATCAGTACTGTTTGAAGTAATGTTCAGGAAAAATAATGATTTTAGGGGGAATAACAGGATAGAAGGTCAGATGTGGGTCCCTCGTGTAGATGGTCAAACAAAATGTGTTGGTTTAAGCTGCCTCGTCAGCACGGACGTGTGGGCCAACCCTGTCATAAACGGGTTTAAACGAGCCTAATCAGCACTAGGTAGTAGTTTGTGGCGTGGGTTAAGAAATTTTTTGTATCTTTTTGCTATTTTTTGTACAATAGTTTCTTCCTAGGGCTGGTTGAAAGTGGTAGTTTTTTGTTAAATACTCTACATATTGTAAGTAGGAGTGAAAGTTAAGCTTTGGAAGCCAATAAGAAAGGCTAGTTACATAGTGCATATGTGTACGTGATTGAAAGTAAATATCAACCATGAGTGACTAATATCTTGATGGAAAACTCGAAACTATGGAAATACTAGCATTTTTTGCATGGTTGGAAATACTAGCAATGTTCACGTGCGTTGCAACGGATCATAATTAGAATAATACTTATTCACAAAATTGATACAAAACGCTCTAATTTTGATATACATATATCACTAGAGATATATTATGTTTCAATCAGAATATATTCCTTGGGCTCTTTTGGTGAGGTGAGGGAGGGATGTGGTTGGTTTTAAGATACTAATTATGGGTTTTTCTGCAAATCGGTAGAGAACTGGGGTGTTGGTGAGGAAAGGCAACAACTTACCTCACAGTTGTTGGATGTAGATCTAATGGTCAGAAATGACGGATGGCAGACACACCATCATCACCAACTTAGTCTTCTGTAGGAGTACCAGCAAGATGTCCGTGCATTGCATGGAACATCAAGATGCATTTTTTATAAAACATTTGTTGTGATTGACCCATGCGGGAGTAATCCCATGTGTAAAAACTAATGATATCTCGAGAAATAGGAGATAACGTGAAGAGGAGTGGGGCGTGGTGGTGATTGGTGGTCGGACTGAGCGGAGGCATGGGGATGGACAACGCCGGCAGCGGCCACCAGGCCAGTTTGTTCCAAAGGCTTCCTTTTTTAATTGCCCAACAATGAGGTTGTTGGAGATAAGGATGAACGAGGGAAGGCCTTGTCTGCAAGTGTGGAGAGAGGTGCGGGTATCTTTTAGTTTAATTTCCATCCGTCAGATATAGATCGGACGGTCTATATTGTAAGATGGAACGCGTACCATCATCACCAACTCGGTTTTTTATAAGAGAAGAAATATAAGTATGGAGATACAAACGTATTATCGATACATGTTTCCGTAAAATAGGATCTATATTCTATTCAACGCCACAGCATGTGGGGCCTTAGCACAATGACTTCTCGACTGTGTAAAACAAAGGTTTTCCCATCGCCGATAAGGAGGGGGTGACGGCGGCGCGTTTTCGGCTTGCTCTAGTCCTAGTAGTCATACTAGGTGGTCTACGCACGTGTAGATTTATTCTTTTTCACGTCTCGTGTTCGCCGTACTGCCACGATTGTTGATGAATAGATGGTAAGTTATTCACGGGGAAACCGTTGTTGGGCGTGTTTGCGAGAGAGAGAGAGAGAGATAGTGTGCATGTGTGATATGTCTAGAGACTGAGGCAATGATAAGAGATTCTTTGTGTCTATGTGTGTGGAGGATAGAGAGAGACATGTACATGGGGCTTTGTGTTGTGTAACGTGGATACACATAGACATAATCAGAGAGTGAGTGTGTGAGATACACATGCAGACATGGGGAGAGATGAGGATCTAGATAAATGGGTGTTTGTGCATGTCTGTGTGTGTTTGTGTGCGCGTTTGTGTGTGAGAGGGAGTGTGTGTATGTGGAGTAGAGAGACCACTAATGATGTAAACCTAGTATAAGGGAAGGGGGAATGGTGTGACATGTGTGTCAGAGAGAGACAAAGGCATGTGTAGTAGCAGGATTGCATGGGTGCGGGCGGGGAGCAGACTATTTGGAAGAGACATCGAGTGTGTGTGGGAGAGGGGTGTGAGAGTGAGAGGGGGGAGAGAGAGAGAGAGCGACGGAGAGAGAGAGGAAGAGAGGGGGGAGAGGGGTCGTTTGTCTCCATAAATGGTGTATAGATAGGGAGACAATGCTGATGTTGTTCGAAATTGTCCTATGTACGGAGACGCAAGGGAAGCGAGTCATCGTGTGTGTGATAGGGACTTCATGAGATATCTAGAATGGACGGTGTAGAGAACAACATGCGAGATTGAGAACGATGATACATTAGGGAGCTATGGAAAGAGTCACGGCATATATGTATACAGGGAAGGAGCTGGGGCGGGTCCGCATGTGGGAGAGATAGAAAGAGGAGAGTAGTGCACAAGGAGACAAAGTGTGCTTGTTTGCAGTGGGGGTGGTGTGTGAGGTGAGTGCGACAACCACATAACTAGGGAGCTAGACATTTGGGAGCGACGTTTTGTGTGTATGGGAAAGATACACTCTACATAGTGTGTGTGCTTGTAGGAAAGAGAGATGCCGGGAGACCTAGAGTGGGGGAAGAGATGTGTGCATGCTCGAGAGACAAAGTGATAGAGACCTATATTGGGGTCCGGACTTTAGAAGAGAGGGGGTGTTAATGTGCACGTGTGTTCGTGTCTAGGGGAGAGAACGACTT